>NW_004444107.1:5666661-5667922 GCF_000243295.1 Trichechus manatus latirostris | reverse complement strand
GACAACTCAGCAGAAACCACACAGGCTAGAAGGCAATGGGATGACATATTGAAAGCCTTGAAGGAAAATAACTGTCAGCCAAGAGTTATATATCCAGCAAAACTGTCTCTCAAATATGATGGCAAAATTAGGGCATTTTCAGATAAACAGAAGTTCAGGGAATTTGAAAAAACCAAACCAAAATTACAAGAAATACTAAAGGCAGTCCTACGGTTAGATAATCAATAACACCAGCTAACAACGCAAGACTACAACGCAGGACAGAGCAACCAGATATTGACTCAGATACAGAAATCGAAATTGCATCAAAGCTAAAACATTGAGAATAAGGAAACAGATATCAATATGTAAATAAAAGGATAATATTAAAACATAAAAAGAAGGACTTGAAAAATAGAGACGTTGATTTTCTATATGGAGGGGAAGTTAAGGCAATATAAAGTAATAAAAGACTGGTATAAACTTAGAAAAATAGGGGTAAATATTAAGGTAACCGCAAAGGAATCTGACAATTCTACAAATCAAAATAAAAAAGTAGAAAAACATAAAGACCCAGCAAACACAAAATCTACAACAAAGAAAAAGTGAAAAAAAATACATAAATAAAAACGACTCAGCACAGAAAATTGAGGAGAACAAAGAAACTGTGAACAAAACACAAAAAGAGATATGAGGATGACAGCAGTAAACTCATACCTATCAATAATTACGCTGAATGTAAATGGACTTAATGCACCAATAAAGAGACAGAGAGTGGCAGATTGGATAAAAAAAGCATGATCCATCTATACATTACCTACAAGAGATGCACCTTAGACTTAAAGACACAAACAGGCTAAAACTCAAAGGATGGAAAAAAATATATCAAGCAAACAGCACTCAAAAAACAGCAGGACGGCAATATTAATCTCTGACAAAATAGACTTTAAAGTAAAATCCACCAAAAAGGATAAGGAAGGGCACTATATAATGATTAAAGGGTCAATTCACCTGGAGGACATAACTATAATAAATATTTACACACCCAACAACAGGGCTCCAAAATACATAAAACAAACTCTAACAGCTCTGAAGAGAGAGATAGACAGCTCCACAAAAGTAGTAGGAGACTTCAACATGCCACTTTTGGTGAAGGACAGAACATCCAGAAAGAAGCGCAACAAAGACACGGAAGAACTAAATGCTACAATCAACACACTTGATCTCATAGACATATACCAAACACTGCACCCAACAGCAGGCAAGTATACTTTCTTTTCCA
>NW_004444107.1:5661731-5663328 GCF_000243295.1 Trichechus manatus latirostris | reverse complement strand
ACCAAAGCTAAGAAGTTTCCTCAATACAATCAAATACTTTGAGAGACAGAGTAACAGGGATGCAGGGTCTGGGGACAATGCTTTCGGGGGCATCTACGTCAACTGGCATAACAAAGCTTATTAAGAAAATGTTCTGCATCCTACTTTGGTGAGTGGCGTCTGGTGTCTTAAAGGCTTGCAAGTGGCCATCTAAGATGCAACCACTTGGAATAAAGGAGAATGAAGAACACCAAATACACAAGGAAAGTATTAGCCCGAGAGACAGAATGGGTCACATAAACCAGGGACTTCATCAGCTTGAGACCAGAACTAGATGGTGCCCGGCTACCCCAATGAACGTACTGACAGGGAACACAACAGAGGGTCCCTGATGGAGCAGTAGAACGATGGTATGCAGAACTAAAATTTTCATGAGAAGACCAGACTTAATGGTCTGACTCAGACGGGAGGCGCCCTGGAAAGCATGGTGCCTGGACTCTATCACCCCAGAACTAAAACAATTTCCGAGGCCAACTCTTCAGACAGGGATTGGACTGGACTGTGGGACATAAAGTGGTATTTGTGAAGAATGTGCCGTTTAGTCAAGTAGATAGAAGAGACCAAAGGGGCAGCTTGTGTCTAGAGGTGAGATGGGGAGACAGAGAGAGTTAGGAGCTGGTTGAATGTTCATGGGGAATCAGGGTCAGAGGGGAGGAGTGAGCTGTCGCAGAATGGGGTGAGAGGTTTTGGTCTCATAACAATGTACATAAAAAAAAATTTCTGCATGGGAGACTAACTTGAAATGTAAACTTCATTTAATTACAACAATAAAAAAATGTTACTTATGCTGTTTCGAGACAGGTTTCAGCATCAGTTCTTTTGGAATTGTTGTTTACATAAATCAGCATTTCTCAAACTTGTTGACCTCAGAACCCCTTTACAATCTAGAAATTACTGAATACCCCAAAGAGTGCCCCAAAGAAATTTCATAACAGCTGGTCTTAGAAAAATTTACTCTGCTCAGTAAATGAGTGAGACTACACAAATCTGATAATTTACTCTAACTGCTCAAACCTTCAGTGCTCAAACCTTTTGTTTATCGGGTTTTAGAAAAAGTACAGCAAAAATGCTCCTTTAGAGGCTAGGATGGTGAGATTTCTTCTCACATACTTTGGACGTATCATCATAAGGGATCAATTTCTGGCGAAAGACACCATGCTTAGTAAAATACAGGGTCAGCGATAAAGAAGGAGACTGTCAATGAGTTGGATTGACATGGTGGCTGCAACAGTGGGTGCAAAAATAGCAACAGTTGTGAGGATGAAAAATGTATGTAATTTTTGTTTGTGTATATATATGTATGTATATACAATATCCTTCTGTAAAGATTACAGCCAAGAAAACCCTATGGGGCTGTTCTACTCTGTCACATGGGGTTGCTATGAGCTGGAATCGACTTGGCATCACCCAAGAACAACAAATATATATATTTGCTGTTGTTGTTTGCTGTTGAGTCGATTCCAACTCATAGCAACCCTATAGGAAAAAATAGAACTGCTCCGTAGGGTTTGCAAAGAGCAGTTGGTGGATTCAAACTGTCAACTTTTGGTTAGCAGCC
>NW_004444107.1:5656602-5657564 GCF_000243295.1 Trichechus manatus latirostris | reverse complement strand
TGTGTGCATCTATTGCTATAAATTGTCCTCTGAGGACAGCCTTTGCTGTGTCCTAAAGGTTTTCATATGATGTGTTTTCATTCTCGTTTGATTCTAGGAATTTTTTAATCCATCTCTGATTTCTTCTATCAGCCAGTGATTTGTAAGCAGGGTGTTATTCAGTTTCCATGTAATTGATTTTCTTTCCTTGCTCTTTCTGTTGTTAATTTCTTCCCTGATGGCGTTTTGGTCAGAGAAGATACTTAGTATTATCACATTGTTTTGGGTCTTGTTGAGGATTGCTCTGTGGCCTAAGATGTGGTCTATTCTGTAGAATGTTCCGTGTGCACTGGAAAAGAATGTGTACTTTGCAGCTGTAGGGTGGAGTGTTCTATATATGTCTGTGAGGTCAAGTTGGCTGATTGTTCCCTTTAGGTCTTCTGTATCTTTGCTGAGTTTCTTTTTAGATGTTCTGTCCTTTAGTGAGAGTGGTGTGTTGAAGTCTCCTACTTGTGGTACAGTCAATTTCTCTGTTCAGCGCTGTTAAAGTTTGTTTTATGTATTTGGGAGCCTTGTCATTGGGTGTGTAGATATTTATTATGGTTACGTCTTCATCATGGATCATCCCCTTAGTCATTATATAGTGTCCCTCTGTGTCTTTTATGCTCGATTTTGTTCTAAAGTCTATTTTAGCTGAGATTAGTATTGCCACTCCTGCTCTTTTTTTGTAATTGTTTGCTTGATATATTTTTGCCAACCTTTGATTTTTAATAAATGTACTTCTTTGTTTCTAAGCTGTGTCTCTTGTAGACAGCATATTGATGGATCTTGTTTTTTTATCCATTCCGTCACTCTCCATCTGTTTATGGGTGCATTTAGGCCATTTACATTCACTGTAATTATTTATATGTCTGAGTTTATTGCTGTCATTTTGTAGTGCTTTTTTTTGTGGTGCTTACATTTTCTTTCTTCCTCTTACTCTC
>NW_004444107.1:5641411-5655447 GCF_000243295.1 Trichechus manatus latirostris | reverse complement strand
ATTTATTTTGGCATTTTGTTCCTGCATTATTTTCCTGAATTCTTCCATTTTTTTGTCTGTAATTTCCATGATTTTGTCTGCCTTTTCCATGAATTTGTCTATTTTTTCCTCATTTTTGCCTGCTTTTTGCTTCAAGTCTCGGATAGCTCAGAATCTTAGAGTTTTGAATTCTCTATCAGGTAGTTCCAGTGCCTTTTCTTCTACTGGAAAGTGATCTTGTGTTTTATTTTGGACACCTACTGGAATCATCCTGTTTTTGCAAATGTTTTGATATTGTCTGCTGTCTTCGGGGCATTCAGTAGTTATTCTCCTCATTTATTGATCATAGATACGTTTGTTTAATCCTGCTTTTTTGTTTTATTTGACGTTGAGCAGGCGGGCTGTGTTTTCTTTGTTGCTTGCTTGTCTGTAAGTGTGATACTTTTTGCCTCCTTTTCCAATAGGCAGGGTCAGTCACTCAGATAAGGTACAGCAGGGCAGGTCTAGCTAAAGAGAAGTTGTTGGGATCGGTTGTTTGTGCCACTACTACGGCCACCTGGGTAGGCCAGTAACCAGTGTAGGGTCGGTTCCAGTAGGCTGTGCCTGGGCCACTTGTTTGTGTGATGTTCATTGCACGGTACAGTTCGGCAGGATGGGGGGGGAGACTGTGATGTGTGGAGCTAAGATGGGTATGGGAGAGAGAAGAGAGAGGAGAGAGGAACAGAAGCCAAAAAAGGGCAAACCAAAAATAGTGCTAGGGGACCTTGCCATTTGAGTGGAGAAATGAGAGAGCATGAAATGGAGAAAAACAAAAGGAGAAGAAGTTAAAAAAAAAAAAAGAATAGAAAAGAAAAGGAAAAAATGAATAAATAAAAATTAGAAAGAAAAAAGAAAAGTAATGCTCCCAGGGATCCCACTGGTGTGTCTGCCAAGTCTGGGCAAGTTGCTCCCAGGCCATGAAATACAGCCTGGCTAAAAGGGGTAGAGGTGTCACTCAGCCTCATGTATTCAGGGGATAGGAAGAGAAGGAAAGTATAGAGAGATGAGAAAATGAGTAATCAAGAAAGACAAAATGTGAAAAAGAGGGAAAAGAAAACAAATTAAAAAAAGAACAAGAAAATTTTCCAAAAAAACAGGAAAAAAAAAAAAACCCAAAAAAACAAGAAGAAAGAAATGTCCTCAGGGATCCCTCTCCTCATCTCCACAAACTGAAGTGGTAGGTCCCAAGCCGCATAGCACTGCCAAACAAGAACTGGCTCCCAATTAGAGAAAAGAAAAAGAAAACAAACAAACAAACAATTCAAAACAATTTTAAAAAAAAGCCCCGGGACCCTACCAGCGTGGCAGCACATGATGAGAAGCAGCTCCACACTCGAGCAGCATCTCACAGCCTTTCAGGAAGAAGCAAAGATGGCGCATGGAGCCAGGTATTTGAGGGAAAGGAGGGGGAGGTGGTGAGAGGTAAGGAAGAAATCTAAAGAAGCAGAAAAAAGCAGCACCAGCAGCCAACAAATGGCACTTAGGGAGTCGGTCAGTGTGGGCAGGTGGAATATAAGTGACACTGGGGTGAAGCCAGTGGTTCCTGGCCAAGAGACTGTGGCAGCAGGAAGCAGAGGAGGCCGAGTGGGGGTGGGGTGGGGGGTGGGAAAGTGTATATCATTGGTTACCAGTTGTTCTGTGTCCTGCTAGAAGCTCCATGAAGCTTCTTTCTCGTACCCCCGTTCGCTGATCTCTGATAGGAGTCCAAGATGGTGGATCTGTGCTGCATTAGCTGATAGTGGACCTCTGCATGTATCTGTCCTCCCTCTCTGTTCTCTGTCAGTTTCATATTTCATTTGATGATTGGCTGAGTTATCTCTTCATTTGATGCTTGGGTTTCAGGATTGCCATTTTCTCTGTTTGGCTTAGTTTTTCGGATCTTTGCTGTGGAGGGATGGTGTCGTGCTTCTGCTATAGTGCCATGTTGCCCAGAAGTCTATTGACTATCTCTTTATCTTACATTTTGCATTTATGACAATAGTAAAAAATCTACCATCTGACTATCTTGCGCATTAAAGACATATGTCTGGCAGTAACAAATGCTGAGATATAAGGCAAGAGCAACGCTGGCTGTGATGGTTAAGATTATGTGTCAGTTTGGCTCAGCCATGATTCTGAATGGCTTGGCAGGCATTTAACGATGTAATTTGGTAGTTATGTAATGATGTAATCTGGTTGTTATGTAATGATGTAGTCATCCTCCATTTTGTGATCTGATGTGGTCATCTATTTTCACATAATGCTAATTTTTGCATAATGAAATTGTCTTTGGATCCTAACCACATCAGCAAGTGAGTAGTGGGTGTATATAGATGGGCAGGGATGAGGATAGAGATGAAGGTGGAGGCCAGATCTTGAGAGGATCTTCAAATCTTATGTAGGAATTGGAACTTTATCCTAGGGTAAATGGGAGCTACTGAAGGTTCGAGCAGTTAAAGTAAATCACTGGATTTGTATATTCTCACTTATTTGCTGAACAGAGTAACAAATCATGAGACTAGGTGTTACAAAACTTCTTGTTTGAAGTTTTCAGCTTTTCCCACGCTTAGTACTTTTCCTTAGGTCTACCTAGGAGAAACTTTTTAAAAAGCATTTCAACCATAATGATTTTACAACGTTAAACAGTTCAGGCAAGTAGCAATGATAACACCCATAGAGCAGGTTATCATTCTTTTGCTAAAGCGTGGGCTACAGAAGAATCTTCTTTAGGCTACAGAAATCTGTTCCTTTAGGCGACAGAAATCTTCCATGTTCTTCTGTAGCACTGATCTGGGGGCAAACTGAATATTCAACGTATTTTACCAAACTTCAGGTTAGTCTTAATATGGAATGAAATAATCTCATTTCAATTGCGGATACCTGGATTAACCACCACTATGTGTGAGTCTCCAGGCTAGGTACTGGGTGACTCTTGACAACAAAAGTGAACTAACCCATTACACTTGCCATTTAATGACTTTTTAAAAATTATATCTCTCTTATTTAAAATAACTTTCAGTAACACTGCTTAGAATAAACACTAAACTGGTAATTCTGTAGTTAAGGTTAACTAATTTATGGTGTGCATATTGGATAGGATTTTAAAAGGAGACTACTCAATTAAATAAAACAATTGATATAGGCACATATAGCTTGCCGTGCTTTCTTAATCTGCCCACATGAACTCATTTAAATAGACACGTTTTATTAGGCTCTTAAAAAGAAAAACAAAAACAGAAAAAAGTCATGGGTGTGTTTCTTAGGAACAACGAGAAGAAGGAAAAATAAAAGAGCACCTTTTCCCCTAATCTTATACCCTTGGTCCCAGGGCAGGATATGTTAATTGAGTGTAATCCATTAGGACAGATGTAGCTGGAGACTCCAGTTGCATGCTTGCTAGAGGTCCATATTCCAGCAAAAGCCAGAATGGTGAGGTTGCTTTAATGTGTCCTCTGAGTAAACAAGTTATGAACTGCATGAATATCTGATTTCTCTATTCTGCAGCCTCATTTCTTATTTCACTTATTAGCAGATTGTTCTCATAGATCTAGAGTAATTTAGGGGCTTCTTACATGCATTCTGGCTTATTTATTTTAATAGGAGGTATTCAAATCAGTTCAGTTGCACAAATGTTTAATGTTGAACGCACAAATGTTGAATCTAACTGATTCAAGACCTTGTCTGGGGTGCTGTAGAGATCCCAAAGTTGGTAAAACAACATTACTGACCTCTAAAATTTTACAATTTATTAAATTCTTTTAATACTGAGGGAAGCTAAAACCCATTGCTGTTGAGTCGATTCTGACTCATAGCAATCCTATAGGACAGAGTAGAGCTACCCCATAGGGTTTCCAAGGGACGGCTCATGGTTTCCAACTGCCAACCTTTTGGTTAGCGACCAAGCTCTTAACCACTGTGCAACCAGTGTCCTAAAATGCATATAAACTGTTAAAGAGATTCAAATAAGAGAGAGATCCACATCTGGTCTGGAAGATAAAGAAAGACTTAGAAGAGTGAGTACACAATGTTTAAGATGGGTTTACATGAAGGAAGGAAGGTAGGAACAGTAATGTCTACTGAGTTCCTTTTATGTTCCCTTTGCTGGATTATCTTATTTAAGCTCAAACTATAGCTGTGAGGTAGGAATTATGTATATTTTACAGATTATGAGATAGAGAATTAGAGAAATTAAGTAATTTGCCCACAATTACACAGTAGATTAGCGGGGATTTGAAACACTGTACCACATGACTCCAAAGCTCACAGGTTTTCTTTCCACTATGTTGTGCTTCCTGTAAGAGTTAGGAAGAAAAGAAAGCCTTAGAAGGAAGAAATCACTGGACCTATTTGATGAGTCAACTAAGTTTGCCTGGAACATATGGGAGTTGAGGGAAAATAGTAGGAAATAAGATTGGGAATGTATGTCAGGTTTGCATATTGTGAAGGAGCTTGAACACCAGGGTGGAAATGGTAATTTGATGGACATTGAAGAGCACTTGATGGTCTTAGAGCCACAGAGTTAGTTGAGAGCTGTGAATAAGAAAAAATAATCTGTCAGAGGTGCATAGGATGGACAGAACAAGAAAGCACACACACATTCTATCTATTATGGTGATCCAGTTAAAAGTAATAAAGGCTTAAACAATGTAGAGGAAGTAAGGATCAGAGGAGTGAGAGAATGCAAGAAATATTATGGATATAGATTCTATATGAGTTGATCACTGCCAGAATTTAAGGGAAAAAGGAGAAAGAAAAATTGAAAATGACTAAGTCATTATGAACATGAAAGCATGAAAAAAATGGAATTCTTATTACCTAGGAATCAGAGAAAGATCACCTTTATAGTAGAAAGTTGATAATTTGGTTTAGGATATGCTGAACTCACGGTTTAGATAGGTCTTCTAAGGAACTACAGCCAATAAACTCCAGAAAGAGGCCTGGGGTGGATTTAGATTAATAGTCACCTGGATATAAATGATGATGGAGGTTGGGAAGTAAGTAAGACTCTTGAAGAAAGACAGATAGAAAGAAGAGAACCAATAAAACCCAGCTGCCATCAAATCAATTGCAACTCATGGCAACCCCATGTGTGTCAGAGTAGAACTCTCCTCCACAGTATTCACAATGGCTGATTTTTCGGAAGTAGATCACTGGGCCTTTCTTTCAAAGTGTCTCTGAGTGGACTCAAACCTCTAATCTTTCTGTTACCAGTTGAGTGTGTTAACTGTTTGCACTACCTAGGGACTCCAGAAAGAAGAGAGGAACCTGGAAAATAGCTATGTTTAGGAGGCAGTTGATTATTAGCTCTATTAAGCATTGTAGAAACACTGCATCTGAATTATTAATCTTCATCTAGATCCTGCAAAGACAAAAATTTCCTCCTGTACTTATGGATGTCAGCCACTTGCTAAAGTTACAAAGACCCTAAAGTACATGTTTCAGTTGATAGCTCTGCTTCATTATTTAGTGATCTTCTGAGCCTTTTCTGCATTAAAAATAGTCTGTGATGTCAAGCATAAAAATAAATCCCTTTGAGAGTACAGTATGTTTAACATATTTAATAATGAAGTTAATCAGAGATAAATAGATATATGCTTTGGTGTCTATCTACTGACTTCAAAACACTTTAAACTTGTTTCAGCTCCTTGTTAGATTAAAGGCTTGATCTTTTCTTTTTTTTTCTACTCACTGACAGTGATGTACGAAGTATTGTGAAGAAGGGTTGCCTAGATGAGAGCTTCTCAAAGGGTAGTGCCAGACCAGCATCAGCATCACCAGGGAATTTGTTAGAACTGCAAATTCTCAGACCCCCATTTCAGACCTACTGAATGAGAAACTATACTGTTGGAGTCCAGCAATCTGTGTTTTAACAAACTCTCTGGTTGATTTTGATGTATGCTCAAATTTGAGAATGACTGCTCTAGATGCTTCTTATCCTTAAAGATTGAGAAACGTGACCTAACCTCATGTGTGCTGCTTAAATTAAGATTTCTCAGCCTTGTTTTTACATTTGAGTCACTTTTAAAAAATACTCATGACAAGCACATGGCACACCAATATAATCAGAACCTCTTGGATGTGAAGCCTGAGTACTAGTATTTTTAAAATGCTCCCCATTCTAATGTCCAGCTTGGGTTGAAAAACCACTGATTCAAGACATCCACTTATTTGTTAGCCAGTGCTATACAGAGTAGGATTTCAGCATCTTCTCACCTAGTACTGTCCTAGACCTGATACATTTTCCTGGACAGTCTCCTCCATGAGTCTCCAATGTTACTACACATCTTGCTGGATACGCCAAGAATGCAAGGCTATGTCTACTCTTTACATGGGCCATTTCTGAGGAAATACATTTGTAGTGAGCAAACTTGAGGAATGGCCCTCTGGGACAAAGAGCAGACTTGCTTACTGCTTGCTATAAAATGTTGGGCTCTCCAAGATCAGTGTTCTTCTCCTGTAACACAACCTACTATGTGTACAAGCATCTATCTGGACCCTTCTTCACATTGCCTCCATGATACAAATATGTTGATGCTCATGCTGCTTGCTGTCCCATGAACAATAAAGTTCTTTGTCTCCAACCGAGAAGTCTCATATCTTCTGTCAGCATCCATGAAATCAATTCAGGTGAACTTATTAGCTTGGAAGAAAGATAAAATCAAATACTAGATTGCACAATATTACATACCAACTTGTTCCCACACCTCTGGTCTCTTTTTTTGTTAGACCTTGCTCTTTAGACTATAGCTGGTCATAGTTTCTCTTTCACTACTATTCAGCTTCATTCCAGTCATGGTACAGTTCTCCAACGGAAACCTTGCTCCAGAGACTCTCCAACTATCAATATCTGCCTTGAGCTACAAGCTCACCGAGACTGCCTAGGCCCCAGTTGTTGTTGTTAGTTGCCAATAACAGAATGAAATATTGCCCAGCCCTTTGCGATCTCCATGATGTTTGATATGTTTCAGCCCATCATTAATGCTATCGTATCAATCCATCTCACTGAGGGTTTTCCTCGTTTTTGCTGACCCTCTACTTTACCAAACATGATGTCCTTTTCTAGCAGTTGATCTTTCTTGATGAGGGCATGTTCAAAGCAAGGAAGACGAAGTCTCTCCATTCTCGATTCTAAGGGACATTCAGGTTGTATTTCTTCTAAGACTGATTTGTCTGTTCTTCTGGAAGCCTATGGTATATTCAGTATTCTTTGCCAACATCACAATTTAAATGCTTCAATTCTTCTGTCTTCTTTTTTCCATTGCCTCCACAAATTTATTGTGTTAAGGCAGATAAAAAGGTATTACTAATAATGATATTATTAGACACTCATATAATATGTTACAGCTATCAAACTGATTTCATAAAAATAATCTTATCTAATCTATTTTTATTCAGTATTTAATAGCTAGACTAGTCTCTTGCATGTAACAGACATTCAATCCTTTTTTTTCACAAATGAATATACTCATGAACTTAATAATAGATGAAGTCTACAGAATGGAGAAAATATTTGGGAACATATATTGATAAGGGTTTAATATCCAGAATATATAAAGGATCCCTACAACTCAACAACAAAAAGACAAACAATCAAATTAAAAAAATGAGGAAATGAGTTGAATAGACATTTCACCAAAGAAGGTATACAAACTGGCAATAAGCACATGAAAGATGCTAAACATCTAGTCATAAGGGAAATGCAAATCAAACACACAATGAGATACCACTTCACCTCCACTAATCTGGCTATTATCAGAAAAATAGAAAACAAGTGTTGGCAAGGATGTGGAGAAATTAGAACTCTCATCTCTTGCTGGTGGGATTATAAAATGGTGTAGCCACTGTGGAAAACAGTTTGGCAATTCTTCAAAAATGTTGAACATAGTCTTACCATATGTATACACCCATTGCTGTCAAGTTGATTCTGACTCATGGCGACCCTGTAGAGTAGAACTGCCCCATAAGGTTTCCAGGGAGCAGCTGGTTGATTCGAACTGCCAACATTTTAGTTAGCAGCCGAGCTCTAACCACTGAGAAACCAGGGCTCCAGACTTACCGTATGTTCTAGCAGTTCCATTCTTAGAAATATAATGAAAAGAATTGAAAGCAGGGACTCAAAGAGATTATTGTACTCTAATGTTCATTGTAGCACTGTTCACAATAGCTAAAAGGTAGAAACAACTCAAGTGTCTATGCACAGATAAGTGCATAAACAAAATGTGATAGATACACATATATATACATATATATATACAAATATATAATGGAACATTATTCAACCATAAAGAAAAATGAAGTTACAATACAGATGAACCTTGGAAACATCATGTTGAGTGAAATAAGTCAGTAACAAAAGGACATATATTGTATAATCCCACTTATATGAATTACCCATAGTAGGTAAATGCATAGAGACCGAAGTTTATTAGTGGTTACTGTGGATAGGTGGAGGAGGGAAATGGAGAGTTATTGCTTTAAAAATACTGAGTTTATGGAGGCGGAGCCAAGATGGCAGAGTAGTCAGATGCTTCCAGTAGTCCCTCTTACAACAGAGACCCGAAAAAACAAGTGAATCGATTACATGTGATGATCTAAGAAACCAGAACATCAAAGGCAAAGTTGAGGAATCAGAATGAGTGGCAGGGGGAGGGAGAGATGGTTCAGAAGCAGCAAGGAGTTGCCAGACCTGACCAGCGGGAGGTGGCACCCTGAGGGCTGGATTGGCTGGCATGCGAGATGAGGCAAGTGGTAGCATTTGGGATGCGTTTTCCACACTAGGAGAGATCCAGCAGTGGAGAGTCTGCTCAGACCTACAGAGCCAGTAAAAACCAGTGCTCACTCTGCAGGAGATAAGTACATGCATTTAACCTACTGAGTGGATCAAAAATCACCCCGTTTGGGAAGAACCTCTCTCCAATTTACCTGCTCCCTCCCCACTCTGCACCAGGTCCCTGGCCAGCGTCAGGGATTGCCCCATCCCCTGGGCCAGAAGTAGGGCCCATCATGCACCCTGAGTCATTCACACAGCCTTGGAGAGGAAACAAACTAGCAAATAGGAAAAAATAATCTGCCAGCTCCCCAAGCCAGGAACTAAGGGCAGGCACAGCTCCTTTGCCTAGGCATAGACCCACAGGGTCCACAGACTTTGAATGCCTTTCACCCCTGCATAGATCTGTGTGGGCCCATTTCAACAGTGTAGGCCCTCATTACCACAGTACAACAGGATATATACCTGAAGCTTAACTTCACTGTAACAGCTATATGGTAGAGTGGCAGGTTCGTGACATTTGACACAGCTCTGCCCACTAAGCAGAGTCCTCACCTACTCACATCAGGGGCCTGAGGACTGGCGGCTCCACCCACACCGCTTAGCCACCTGTGACAGGGTCCAAGAATAAGTGGTGCCTCCCAATCCTTATAACCAAGAGCACTGGCTGCCCATAGTCCGGCTGCAAAACTCACCTACCTACCAAGACTAAGCTTGGACTACTCAGCAGAAACCATGCTGGCAAGAAGGCAATGGGATGACATATATAACACCTTGAAGGAAAAAAATTGGCAGCCAAGAATTATATATCCAGCAAAACTGTCTCTCAAATATGATGGCAAAATTAGGGCACTTCCAGATAAACAGAAGTTTAGGGAATTTGTAAAAACCAAACCAAAATTACAAGAAATACTAAAGACAGTCCTCCAGTTGGAAAATCAATAGCATCAGATAACAAACTAAGACTAGAACACAGGACAGAGTAACCAGATATAAACCCAGATAGAAAGTCACAAAAATAAATCTAAGCTAAAACACTGAAAATAGGGAAAGAGATGTCAATATGTAAAAGATGACAATATTAAAACAAAAAAGAGGGAATAAAAAATGTAGTCATAGAACTTTCATATGGAGAGGAAGTCACAGTGATATAAAGAAATAAAAGATTGATTTAAACTTAAAAAAATATGCATAAATATTAAGGTAACCACAAAGGAAACTAACAACCCTACACATCAAAATAAAAAACTAGAAAAACATAAAGACTCAGCAAATACAAAATCAACAACAATGAAAAGAAAATATATAAAGAAAAATGACTCAGCACAGAAAATTAAGTAGAACAAAGAAACTGTAAACAACACACAAAAAAAGACATCAAAATGATAGCACTAAACTCATACCTATCAATAATTACCCTGAATGTAAATGGACTAAATGCACCAATAAAGAGACAGAGAATGGCAGAATGGATAGAAAAACAAAATCTGCCTATATGCTGCCTACAAGAGATATACCTTGGACTTAAAGACACAATCAAACTAAAACTCAAAAGATGGAAAAAAAATTTATCAAGCAAACAACACTCAAAAAAAAGCAGGACTGTGGGGACCATGGTCTCAGGGAACATTTAGCTCAGCTGGCATAACGTAGTTTATAAAGAAAATGTTCTACACTCTAACTTGGTGAGTAGCATCTGAGGTCTTAAAAGCCTATGAGCAGCTATCTAAGATACTCCACTGGTCTCATCCCTTTGGAAGCAAGGGAGAATGAAGAAAACAAGATATAAAGGAAAGATTAGTCCAAAGGACTAATGGACCATAACTACCACAGCCTCCACCAGACTGAGTCCAGTACAGTTAGATGGTGTTTGGCTACCACCACCGACTGCTCTGACAGGGATCACAATAGAGGGTCCCAGACAGAGCTGGAGGAAACTGTAGAACAAAATTTGAACTCACAAAAAAAGACCAGACTTACTGGCCTGGCAGAGACTGGAGAAATCCTGAGAGTATGGCCCCCAGACACCCTTTTAGCTCAGTAATGAAGTCACTCCAGAGGTTCACCATTCAGCCAAAGATTAGCAGCCCCATAAAACAAAATGAGACTAATGGGGCACAACAGTCCAGGGACAAGGACTAGAAGGCAGGAGGGGGCAGGAAAGCTGGTAATAGGGAACCCAAGTTTGAAAAGGGACAGTGTTGACATGTTGTGGGGCTGTTAACAATTGTCAGAAAACAAAATGTGTACTAACTGTTTGATGAGAAGCTATTTGTTCTGTAAACTTTCATCTAAAGTACAATAATTTTTAAAAAAGAGCAGGAGTGGCAATATTAATCTCTGACAAAATAGACTTTAAAGTAAAATCTACCACAAGGGATAAGGAAGGACACTATATAATGATTAAAGGGCCAATACACCAGGAGGACATAACCATAATAAATATTTATGCACTCAACAACAGGGCTCCAAGATACATAAAACAAACTCTAACAGCACTGAAAGGGAGATAGCTTCACAGTAATAGTAGGAGACTTCAACACACCACTTTCAGTGAAGGGCAGAATATCCAGAAAAAAGTTCAATAAAGACACAGAAGATTTAAATGCCACAATCAACCAACTTGACCTCATAGAAATATACAGAACACTCCACCCAACAGCAGACAAGTATACTTTTTTTCCAATGCACATGGAATATTCTCCAGAATAGACCACATATTAACCACAAAACAAGTATTAACAGAGTCCAAAGCATCAAAATATTACAAAGAATCTTTTCTGACCATAACACCATAAAAGTGGAAATCAAGAACACAAAAAGCAAGGAAAAAAAATTAAACCCATGGAAACTGAACACCACCTTGCTTAAAAACTACTGGATTATAGAAGAAATTAAGGATGGAACAAAGAAATTCACAGAATCAAATGAGAATGAAAACACATCCTACCAGAACATTTGGGACACAGCAAAGCAGTGCTCAGAGGTCAATTTATAGCAATAAATGCACATATCCAAACAGAAGAAAGGGCCAAATCAAAACATTAACCCTACAACTCAAATGAATAGAAAGAGAGCAGCAAAAGAAGCCCTCAGGCACCAGAAGAAAGCAAATAATAGAAATTAGAGCAGAATTAAATGAAATAGAAAAACAAATGAAAGGGTTAATAAGACCAAAATCTGGTTCTTTGAAAAGATCAACAAAATCGATAAACCACTGGCCAAACTGATAAAAGAAAAACAGGAAAGGAAGCAAATAACCTGAATAAGAAATGAGATGGGCGAAATCACAACAGACCCATCTGAAATTAAAAGAATTATAACAGAATATTATGAAAAATTGTACTGTAACAAATTTTAAAACCTAAAGGAAATGGACAAATTTCTAGAAACACACCACCTACCTAAACTAACACAAACAGAGGTAGAACAGCTAAAGAAACCTACAACAAAAGAAGAGATTAAAAGGTAATTTAAAAACTCCCAGCCAAAAAAAAAAACCCTGGCCTTGATAGCTTCACTGGAGAATTCCACCACACTTTCAGAGAAGAGGTAACACCACTATTACTAAAGGTATTTCAGAGCATAGAAAAGGATGGAATACTTCCAAACTCATTCTATGAAGCCAGCATAACCTTAATACAAAAACCAGGTAAAGATTCTACAAAAAAAAGAAAATTACAGACCAATATTCTATGAAGCCAAACTCATTCTATGAAGCCAGCATAACCTTAATACAAGAACCAGGTAAAGACTATACAAAAAAAGAAAATTACAGACCAATATCCTTCATAAACATAGATGCAAAAATCCTCAACAAAATTCTAGCCAATAGAATTCAACACCATATCAAAAAAATAATTCACCATGACCAAGTGCAATTCATACTAGGTATGCAGGCATGGTTCAACACTAGAAAAACAATCAATGTAATCCATCACATAAATAAAAAGACAAGAACCACATGATCTTATCAACTGATGCAGAAAAGGTATTTGACAAAGTCTAACACCATTCATGTTAAAAATTCTCAGCAAATTGAAATAGAAGGGAAATTCCTCAACATAATAAAGAACACTTATACAAAGCCAACAGCCAATATCATCCTCAATGGGGAGAATCTGAAAGCATTCCTCTTGAGCATTCCTCTTTATCACCACTCTTATTCAGCATTGTGCTGGAGGTCTTATCCAGAGCAATTAGGCTAGAAAAAGGAATAAAGGTGTCCAAATTGGTAAGGAAGAAGTAAAAGCATCTTTATTTGCAGATGACATGATCTTGTACACAGAAAACCCCAAAGAATACTACTGGAACTAATAGACTTCAGCAAAGTATCAGGATACAAGATAAACATACAAGAATCTGTTGGATTCCTCTACACCAACAAAGATAACCTCAAAGAGGAAATCTCCAAATCAATACCATTTACAATAGCCCCCAAAAAGATAAAATACTGAGGAATAAATCTAACCAGAGACGCAAAAGACGTATACAAAGAAAACTACAAGACACTACTGCAAGAAACCAAAAGAGACCTGCATAAGTGGAAAAACATACCTTGTTCATGGATAAGAAGACTCAACATTGTGAAAATGTCTATTCTACCCAAAGCAATCTACAGATACAATGCAATCCCGATCCAAATTCCAATGACTTTTTTAGTGAGATGGAGAATCAAATCACCAATTTCATATGGAAAGGGAAGAGGTCCCGAATAAGTAAGGCATTACTCAAGAAGAACAAAGTGGGAGGCCTCAGACTACCTGATTTTACAGTCTATTATACTGCCACGGTAGTCAAAACAGCCTGCTACTGGTACAACAACAGATACATAGATCAATGGAACAGAATTGAGAACCCAGACATAAATACATCCACCTATGAGGAGCTGCTATTTGACAAAGCCCGAAGTCCATTAAATGGGGAAAAGACAATCTCTTTAACAAATGGTGCTGTCATAACTGGATATCCATCTGCAAAAAAATGAAACAAGACCCACAATTCACACCACCTACAAAAACTAACTCAAAATGGATCAAAGACGTAAATATAAAATCTAAAACTATAAATATCATGGAAGAAAAAATCAGGATCATAATACGAACCATAAGTAACAATGCACAAACAGCAGAAGAGAAACTAGATAACTGAGAGCTCCTAAAAGTCAAACAATTATGCTCATCAAAAGACTTCACCAACGGAGAAACCCCTAGAGTATGGCCCCCAGACACCCTTTTAGCTCAGTGGTGAAGTCACTTCTGAGGTTCACTGT
>NW_004444107.1:5623865-5640790 GCF_000243295.1 Trichechus manatus latirostris | reverse complement strand
AGGCGGCTACCAGAGATACATGAGGAAATGCTCACGATCATTATCCATTAGAGAAATGCAAATCAAAACTACAATGAGATACCATCTCACTCCACCAAGGTTAGCATTAATCCAAAAACCACAAAATAATAAATTTTGGGGAGATTGTAGAGAGACTGGAACACTTCTACACTGCTGGTGGGAATGTAAAATGGTACAATCACTTTGGAAAACGATTTGGCACTTTCTTAAAAAGCTAGAAATAGAAGCACCATATGATCCAGTCAGTAATCCCACTCCTTGGAATATATCCTAGAGAAATAAGAGCCATCACACAAATAGATGTATGCACACTCATGTTCACTGCAGCACTAGCAACAAGACGGAGACAATCTAGGTGCCTATCAAAGGACAAATGGATAAGCAAATTATGCTATATTCACACAATGAAATACTATGCAATGATAAAGAATAATGATTTATCTACTAAACACCTCATAACATGGATGAATCTGGAAGGCATTACACTGAGTGACATTAGTCAGTCGCAAAAGGACAAGTATTGTATGAGACCACTATTATAAGAACTCAAGAAACAGTTTAAACACAGAAGGAAACATTCTTGGATGATTAGGAGAGTGGGGAGGGAGGGAGAGGGGTATTCACTAACTAGATAGTAGATAAGAATGATCTTAGGTGAAGGGAAGGACAACACACAATACAAAGAGTTAGCACAACTGGACTAAACCAAAAGCTAAGAAGTTTCCTGAATACAACCAAACACTCGGAGAGACAGAGTAGCAGAGGTGGGGGTCTGGGGACCATGGTTTCAGGGGACTTTGGGTCAATTGGCATAACAAAGTTTATTAAGAAAATGTTCCGCATCCCAGTTTGGTGAGTGGCGTCTGGGATCTTTAAAGCTAGAGAGCAGCCATCTAAGATACATCAATTGGTCCCATCCCACCTGGAGCAAAGAAGAATGAAGAACACAAAAGACACAAGGAAAATATGAGCCCAAGAGACAGAGAAGGCCACATAAACCAGAGATTATGTCAGCCTGAGACCAGAAGAACTAGATGGTGCCTGGCTACCACAAATGACTGCCCTGACAGGGAACAAAACAGAGTCCCTGATGGAACAGGAGAAAAATGGGGTGCAGTACTTGCATTCTAGTAAAAAGACCAGACTTAATGGGCTTACTGAGACTGGGGGGACCCTGGAATACATGGCTCCCAGACTCTCCATTAGTCCGGAACCGAAACCATTCCTAAAGCCAACTCTTCAGACAAAAATGAGACTGGACTATGGAACACAAAATAATACTCGTAAAGAGAGTGCTTCTTAGCCCAAGTAGATACATAAGACTAAATGAGTAGCTCCTGTCTGGAGGCAAGATGAGAAGTCAAAATGGGACAGGAGCTGGTTGAATGGACACGGGAAATCCGTAGTGGAAAGGAGGAGTGTGCTGTCACATTATACGGAGAGCAGCTAGGGTCACATAGCAATGTGTGTAGAAATTTTTGTATGAGAAACTGACTTGAACTGTAAACTTTCACTTAAAGTACAATTAAAAAAAAGAATACTGAGCTTCTGTTAAGGGTAATGAAAAAATTTGGAAATGGATAGTGATGACCATTGCACTACATGGTGAACATAATTAGTGTCACTGAATTGTATGCATAAAAATAGGTGAAACGGCAAATGTTTTATGTTATATATTTTACCGCAATAAGTTAGAAAGGTAGGTAGATAGACAGCTGAGAAGAAAAAGAAAATTCTGCATTTGTAGACATAGGTAATATTATCATAATCATCTTTATCATTTGTGATAAATGAATTCACACATTGTGTTGTTTTAATAGAATTATTTATTTTCTTCCCCTTAAAGAACTTTCATACTAAAAACACAAATGTTGCCCATCAACAGATGAATGGATAAACAAAATGTGGTACAGACATACAATGGAACATCATGCAGCTATAAAGAAGAATGACGAGTTCACGAAACATAACATGGATGAATCTGGAGGACAGTACGCTAAGTGAAATAAATCAAACACAAAAGGACAAATATTGTATGATCTCATTTTTATAAAAAGACAAAAATAGGTATACATATAAAGAGCAACATTCTTTGGTGGTTACCAGGGATGGGAGAAGGAGGGAAGGGGAATCACTGTCTAAACAGTAGACCCTTGTTAGTTTCGGTGATGGGAAAGGCAAAACCGAACGTCAGTGAAGTGAGCACAACCTAACCAAGGTAAATGATGACACTAAGAAATACATAAGAATAAGGGACCTTATTGGTAAATGCTATAACATATACGATTTGGCAACAGTAGCAATAACAAGTAAAAAACATGAGTAGTTGTGTAGATAGATATGTATGCATGTATGTGTATGGGAAAGTGTACGTATATATATGTGAGCATATATAGGTGTATCTGTAGGGATATCTATATACATGTTTATGAGTGCTGCACATATATTCATATGGCCTCACCTATCCAGAGACCAGAATTAGATGGTGCCTGGCTACCACAACCAACAGTTCTGACCAGTGCCACAACAGATGGTCCCCGATAGAAAGGGAGAAAATTGTAGAACAAAACTCAAATTCTTAAAAAAGGCCAGACTTACTTGACTAGGAGAAACCTTGGGAATCTCTAAGACTATTGCCCAAAGTTACCCTTTAAACTTTGAACTGAAACTACTCCTGGAGGTCACCTTTCAACTAAATAACAGATTGGCTCATAAAATAAACAATATCACCCATGAGTACTGTGCTCCTTTTATAAAAATAAAATGAACAAACAAACAAATCGTCTATTTGAGACCAAATGGTCAACATTTACGCTAAAGCAAAGATGGGAAGGTTGGGGTGTGGGGGTGGGCAGGGAAACAAATATAATGGAACCAGAACAACCAGAATGGAAATAATGAGAATATTGACACAATGTGTGGAAAATGTAACCAGTGTCACCACACAATATGTGTAGAAATTGTTAAATGGGAACCTAATTTGCTGTGTAAACTTTTACCGATAACTCAATAAAATATTAAAAAATAACAACAAAATAAAAAAAAAGACAAATGTGTATTATTATTCTATCAACAGCCTTTATCGATTATCAGTGTGAATTCCTTATGGCTTTTTTATTTATCCTTTTGGATTTTCTTCCTATCTTTTCCTTTTGAACTTGGACAGTTAACCCTTGCAATAACCTGCTGATAGCACCTACAGAGAAGGAATGAGGGGTGATTTGTAGTTAAAGGGCAGGAGTGGCACTTCCTGACAAATCAGTCCCTCTACTGCTGATGCTCAGGGAGACCCTGTTTCCTAGGACTAGGTTACTCTAGTAGTAGGCCATCTACCTAAATCATACCAAGAAGTGGTTTTCTGATGCTTAGGCCTAAGTCGAGCAGAGAATAGGAGTTTCGGGAAATGTGAATCCCATTAACTTTCACTGCTCTACAGCAATAAGGTGGTTTGAAGAGGACAGAAGACATAAAGACCAAGTGGCTTTAGGCTAGATCTTTTTCATTCATCCCCACCTACCCAGGGCTCCACCTTTGGTTGGATTTGGGTACTACTAGAAGAGAACTGGAGTCTGTGTGTGGCACAAATAATTAAGCACTTGACTGCTAACTGAAAGGTTGGTGCTTTAACCCATCCAGAGGCACCTCAAAAGAAAAGCCTGGTGATTTGCTTCTGAAAGATCATAGCCTTGAAAACTGTATGGAGCCATGAGTTGCAGTCAACTTGATGGTAACTGTTTTGTTTTGTTTTTTAAAAAGGCAGCAGTGGTTCAGTGGTAGAATTCTCACCTACTATGCAGGAGACCTGAGTTCGATTCCCAGCCGATGGTTTGATTCTCGACCAAATCACCTCAAGAGCAGCCACCACTTATCTGTCAGTGGATGTTTGCATGTTGTTATGATGCTGAACAGGTTGCAGGAGAGCTTCCCAACTAAGACAGACTAGAAAGAAAGGCCCGGTGATCTACTTCTGAAAATCAGCCAAGAAAACCTTATGGATCACAACAGTTTTACCGACAACTGATCATGGGGATGGCACAGGACTGGGCAGCGTTTCGTTCTGTTTTGCAAGAGATCACCATGAGTCAGGGGCTGATTCGATGCCAGCCAACAACAGAGGTGCTCTACAATTACAGAATTATCGTTACACAAAAAATAAAAGAGGGAGTAGAAAAATTAAACAGAAAATTTGATTAATAAACATAGACTTAAGTTTCCCTTTTTCATTGATACTAGACTTTTGTTTCCCATGAATAACTTGAATAAATGTGCCAGGTCTTCACTTTATTTGTACAGACACAGGTAGGAAAGCACTGAATGGGCTTAGGTGGAGTCCAACTTGGAAACCTGTCACCAGCCTCATAGTGTGCCAAATCTGCTTCTGCTCAGAAAACGATTGTGCCCAATGGTTTCTATCATGGGTTTTTAAATAACAATAACACAAACTTTAGCCATCTTCCAGGCAACATATTTTGTTGGTTTGTTGTTATTGTTGGATGTAAAAATAGACAAGGAGGTCAGATTTCTTTGAAAGGTACTTAAGTTGCCATTGGAAACATGGCTGTGTTTGAGAAAATATAACCAAGTGCGTCTTTGGAATACAGATGCTATACTGTACTGTGAAGGAGCAGATTGAAAGAAGACTAACTACTGTCCATACTACAATGATATAAAATGTTTTCAGGGGTCAGAGGGGATTTTTGATTGACTAAGAAAATGTCATGAAATCATAATTTATTTCTAATACGTCTTGGTGAGGGAGACTATTTTTCAAGTTAAACAATATGAAGATAGTCTTCTCAGCAAAAATATAAAGATTTGTCTATATAATTCTTCCCACATGGAGTCAGCTTTGACTCATGGTAATTCTGTATACCAGAATGAAATATTTCCTGGTCCAGAGCCATCCTCGCAATCATTGCTATGTTTGAGCCCATTGCTGCATCTATTGTATCAATAACCCACTTCATGGAGGGTTTCCCTCATTTCCACTGACCCTTTACTTTACCAAGCATGATATCCTTTTCTAGAGATTGATGTCTCCAGATGAACATGTCCAAAGTAAGCAAGACAAAGTCTCACCGTCTCACTTCTAAGGAGCATTCTGGCTGTACTTCCTCCAAGACTGTTTTGTTCATTCTTCTGGCGGTCCACAGTATATTCAATACTCTTTCCCAACACTACAATAAAAAAATGAGGGTTTCCAAAAGCTAAGTAACAAATAAACAAACAAAAACAAAACAAACGAAAAACCAAAGACGACATTAGGCCTTGCAGAAAGATCCAGAGAGCTTGCAGGCAGAACAGAAAGAGAAACTGATAGCTGTGTACCACACTCATAGAGGCGTCATTTTGTAAGTGGTGAGCAGCTGCTGCAAGAATCTACAGCACATGTTGAATGGGAGCAAAGCTCATTAAATCCTGTACAAGTAAGAATAAACTTCAAGAGCCATAGAAAATGTTTATGAAGATTCTTGAAATAAAGCTGAAACTTAGAACAATTGCAGTTGGTGCAACTAAGAATACTAGACACTTGTTCAATTCCTGATAAAAGAAAGTAAAAATTGTAGCAAATCTCATATGAGATATGAATTTTATAGTAAAGGTCCTGGGTGATTAAAAAAAAAAAAGAAGAAGAAGAAAGAAAGAGAAACTAGACATGATTCGTAAAGGCATTTTCTTAGTCCCCACCCCAGGTTAAGAGTACAACCTTTTTCTTAGCTTGAAAGATTTGAAGGAAATGAGAGGATCACACAATATTATTTGTACGATTTTAGGCCTATATGTAATCATCAAAAAAACCAAACCTGGTTCTGACTCATAGCAACCCTATAGGACAGGGTAGAACTGCCCTATAGGGTTTCCAAGGAGTGGCTAGTGGATTTGAACTGCCAACCTTTGGTTAGCAGCCAAGCTCTTAACCACTGTGCCACCAGGGCTCCTATGTAATCATACTCATTAAAATTGAACTATACATTTTTCTTATCCTATAGCTTGGATTTAGTCACTATCAGTCTTTTAATTTAGGATTTTGCAAAGAAAAGGAAGAATCCCTTTAAGTATTTTAGAGATATGAATTGAGTGAAAACAACTGACAGTATCAAACAAGATTTATAACCAGAGTGGCCAGAGCTGGTAAGTCATCTCACCCCAATTTCCAATCCCCACCCCAAGGCCCTCTCCTGAAAGTAGGGACTTTGCCAACTTATTTCTCTAAGGTTTGCTGCTTGTCTAACTAACTTTTCTCACAGCAATTTGTCTTTACCTATGTTTGAAAGGTTGGTCTTAGTATGTTAATCCTTCATATCATATCATTACAGTTTTAAGCAATCAATTTCCATTTCACATGACAAATTGCATTATAAGAAAATCTTTGTGTTTCGGATATTTTAAATACTTCTCATGTTCTCATTACATAATGAAGCCTGCCTTCCTGTTCAGTCTTGATGATTTCTGATATATTTTCATCAGATAAAATGATCATAACAGTTCACTTAAATTTTTTGTATAAAAGCCTGTATAGATTTCATAGAAAAAAAAAAGGTATTTAGAATATGATCTTCCATGGTAAAATATGCTAACTTAAATAAAAGAGCTAACATCAAAGATGAAAATTTGCAGGCATCACGGTCATATCACAAATAACTTATTCTTGTATTCTATTTCAAAAAGAGTGACAAACTAGAATTTTAGAATTAACAGTGCTGAGAAACTGATAACTGAGGAAGAAAACACATGGTATTAATGTACTGTTATTACAGTTGGCTACTGGGAGGAAATTTAGAGCTCTTCTGGGACCAAAATTTGACATTTCAATGCTATGTATGTTGTTGTCTTTAGGTGCCATTGAGTTGGTTCTGACTCATAGTGCCGCTATGCACAACGAATGAAGCACTGCTCAGTCCTGCACCATCCTCACAATTGTTGCTATGCTTGAGCCCATTGTTGCAGCCACTATGTCAATCCATCTCATTGAGGGTCTTCCTCTTTATTGCTGACCTTGTACTTTCCAAGCATGATGTCCTTCTCCAGGGACTGATCCCTCCTAATAACATGTCCAAAGTATGTGATGTGTAGTCTCGCCATCCTTGCTTCCAAGGAGCATTCTGGTTGTACTTCTTCCAAGACAGATTTGTTCATTCTTTTGGCAGTCTATGGTATATATTCAATATTCTTCGCAAACACCACAATTCAAAGGTGTTAATTCTTCTTCGGTCTTCCTTATTCATTGTCCAGCTTTCACGTGCATATGAGGCAATTGAAAATATCATGGCTTGGGTCAGGTGCACCTTAGTCTTCAAGGTGACATCTTTGCTTTCAACACTTTAAAGAAGTCTTTTGCAACCAATTTGCCCAATGCAATGTGTCTTTTGATTTCTTGACTGCTGCCTGCATGGATGTTGATTGTGGATCCAAGTAAAATGAAATGCTTGACAACCTCGGTCTTTTCTCCGTTTATCATGATGTTGCTTATTGGTCCAGTTGTGAAGATTTTTATTTTCTTCATGTTGCGGTGTAATCCTTACTGAAGGTTGTGGTCTTTGATCTTCATCAGTAAGTACTTCAAGTCCTCTTCATTTTCAGCAAGCAAGGTTGTGTCATCTGCATAATGCAGGTTGTTAATGAGTCTTCCTCCAATCCTGATGGCCTGATCTTCTTCATATAGTCCAACTTCTTGGATTATTTACTCAACGTACAGATTGACTAGGTATGGTGAAAGAATACACCCTGATGCACACCTTTCCCAACTTTAAACCACAAAGTACACCCTTGTTCTGTTTGATCAACTGCCTCTTGATCCATGTACAGATTCCTCATGAGCACAATTAAGTGTTCTGTAATTCCCATTCTTCGCAATGTTATCCATAATTTGTTATGATCAACACAGTCGAATTAACATAGTCAATAAAACACAGGTAAGCATCTTCCTGGTATTCATCGCTTTCTGCCAGGATCCTTCTGACATCAGCAATTATATTCCTGGTTCCACATCCTCTTCTAAATCCAGCTTGAATTTCTGGCAGCTCCCTGTCGACATACTGCTCCAGCCGCTTTTGAATGATCTTCAGCAAAATTTTGCTTGCATGTTATATTAATGATGTTGTTCGATAATTTCCACATTTGGTTGGATCAACTTTCTTGGGAATAGGCATAAATATGGATCTCTTCCAGTCGGTTGACCAGGTAGCTGTCTTCCAAATTTCTTGGCATAGACTAGTGAGCACTTCCAGCACTGTATCTGTTTGTTGAAGCATCTTAATTGGCATTCTGTCAATTACTGGAGCCTTTGTTTTTGCCAATGCCTTCAGTGCAGCTTGGACTTCTTCCTTCAGCACCATTGGTTCCTGATCATATGCTACCTCCTGAAATGGTTGAGCGTCGACCAATTCTTTCTGGTATAATGACTCTGTGTATTCCTTCCATCTTATTTTGATGTCTCCTATGTCGTTTAACATTTTCTCCATAGAATCCTTAAGTATTGCAACTCGAGGCTTGAATTTATTTTTCAGCTCTTTCTGCTTGAGAAATGCTGAGTGTATTCTTCCCTTTTGGTTTTCTAACTCCAAGTCTTTGCACATGTCATCATAATACTTTACTTTGTCTTCTCGAGTACCCTTAGGAATCTTTTGTTCAGCTCTTTTACTTCATCATTTTTTTCCTTTTACTTTAGCTACTCGACGTTCACGAGCAAGTTTCAGAGTCTCTTCTGACATCCATTTTGGTCTTTTCTTTCTCTCCTGTCTTTTTAATGACCTCTTGCTTTCTTCATGTAGGATGTCCTTGATGTCGTCCCACAGCTCATCTGGTCTTCAATCATTAGTGTTCAACGTGTCAAATCTATTCTTGAGATGGTCTCTAAATTCAGGTGGTATATACTCAAGGTCGTACTTTGGCTCTCATGGACTTGTTCAAATTTTCTTCAGTTTCAGCTTGAACTTGTGTATGGGTAATTGATGGTCCAATCCCCAGTTGGCCCCTGGCCTTGTTCTGACTGATGATATTGAGCTCTTCCATGATCTCTTTCCACAGTTGCATTTGATTTGATTCCTGCGTATTCCAAGTGGTGAGGTCCATGTGTATAGTTGCCATTTATGTTGGTGAAAAAAGGTATTTGCAATGAAGAAGTTGTTGATCTTGCAAAATTCAATCATGGGATCACTGACATCATTTCTATCACCAAGGCCATATTTTCCAACTGCCGATCCTTCTTTGTTTCCAACTTTTGCATTCCGATCACCAGTAATTATCGGTGAATCCTGATTGCATGTTTGATCCATTTCAGACTGTAGAAGTTGGTAAAAATCTTCAGTTTCTTCATCTTTAGCCTTAATGGTTGGTGTGAATAATAGTCATATTAACTTGTCTTCCTTGCAAGTGGATGGATATTATCCTATCACTAACAGCGTTGTACTTCAGGGTAGATCTTGAAATGTTCTTTTTGATGATAAATGCAGTGCCATTCCTCTTCAAGTTGTCATTCCTGGCAGAGTAAACCATATGATTCTCTAATTCAAAATGGCCAATGCCAGTCCATTTCAGCTCACTAATGCCTAGGATATCAATGTTTATGTGTTCCATTTCATTTTTGATGATTTCCAATTTTCCTAGATTCATACTTCATGCATTCCAGGTTCCAATTATTAATGGATGTTTGCAGCTATTTCTTCTCATTTTGAGTCACGCACATCAGTATATGAAGGTCCCAAAATCTTGACTGTATCCACATCATTAAGGTCGACTCTACTTTGAGGAGGCAGCTCTTCCCTAGTGGTATTTTGAGTGCCTTCCAACCTGTGGAACTCATCTTCCAGAGCTATATCAGACAGTGTTTTGCTACTATTCATAAGGTTTTCACTGCCTAATTCTTTTCAGAAGTAGACTGCCAGGTCATTCTTCCTGTCTGTCTTAGTCTGGAAGCTCAGCTGAAACCTGTCCACCATCAGTGACCCAGCTGGTATTTGAATACCAGCGCATAGCTTCCAGCATCACAGCAACATGCAAGCCCCCACAGTATAACAAACTGAGAGATGTGTGGGAGATGTTATGTATAGAACATAATTTCTGTGTTATGTATAGAAAAGATAAATCCTAACAAGTGATAGAATTTTTTTAAATTTGATCTTTCAAATTGCATTAATGCAATGAAAAAGTAGTGATAAAGGAACTAAATATACTCAGTTTAAGCTTTTCCTTGAAAACATATACAGCAATTGAATTAAATATTTTATTATTTAGTTTTAGTAGGTGTCATGGATTGAACTGTGTCCCCCAAAAAATGTGTGTAACAATTTGGCTAGCCCTTGATTCCCAGGATTGTGTGGTTGTCCTCCATTCTGTGATTGTAATTTTATGTTAAAGAGGATTAGAGTGGAATTGTAACACCACCCTAACCCAGGTCACATCCCTGATCCAATGTAAAGGGAGTTTCCCTGGGGTGTGGCCTGCACCACCTTTTCTCTCTTGTAAAAGATAAAAGGAAAGGGAAGCAAGTGGAGAATTGGGAGACCTCATACCACCAAGAGAGCAGTGCCAGGAACAGTGCGTGTCCTTTGGACCCGGGGTCCCTGCACGGAGAAGCTCCTAGTCCGGGGGAAGATTGATGAGAAGGCTGACAGAGACAGAAAGCCTTCCCCTGGAGCTGACGCCCTGAATTTGGACTTTCAGCCTACTTTAACTGTGAGGAAATAAACTTCTCTTCGTTAAAACCATCCACTTGTGGTGTTTCTGTTATAGCAGCACTAGATGACTAAAACAGAATTTGGTACCTAAAATGTGGAAGCGGTTTTGAAACTGTGAATGGATAGAGCAGTGGCAGCAACAAAGGACTAGCAGCAGCAGAGAACCTGCAACAGCAAGGAGCGGCAGTGGCAGAGAACCAACAGCAGCAGAACCAGGAGACCAGTGCGACATGGTGCTGGAGCCAACCCACAGAGCGAGAGAGCTGAGGTGCCTGTGCGCAGGAGGCTTCCTGGTGGAGTGGGGTGCCTCTGGGAACTTACCGGTGAAGCTATTGAGCTTTGGAACACTTGTCCCAGCAAGGCAGTTGCAGGAGTTGAGGCCTGAGGGCCAAGAGGCCACAGGTAACAGAAGCAGAACCTGAAGAGACAAGGAACACAAGAAGTGGAGCCACCTATGTCTCAAAAGGCATGGCCATGACCTCAGGGGTTTCAAAGGGTGGAGCCATGGCCTCTGGTGTTTCTAAAGGTGGAGTTGTCACTCAAACGACTAGGAGAATGGTCTGCCTAAAGCCAAGGGAGCAGAGTTGCTGTCCCAGAGGGCCTGTAAGGCAGAGCTGAAGCCCAGGGCCGATAGGCCTCCTCACAGAATCCAGAGACTGTGGCCAATACCTAGATTCTAGAGGGCAGGGCCATTGTGTAAATTGTCTCAGAGAACAGAAGATTATTTTCAAAGCCTTGAGAGCTAATGTAATGTGTTCTGCTGACTTGCTTGGTGCCTGTTATCCCTTCTTTCCCTTCAGTTTCTCCCATTTGTAATGGAAATATCTAGCTTGTGCCTGTTCTGCCATTGCGCCTTTGGAAGCAGATAACTTGTATTCTAGATTTCACAGATGAAGAGGAAGTTTGGGATTTTGGACTTGGAGTTAAGACTTTTGCTATGATAGGATGGGGTGAATATGTTTTGCATGTTGCAAGGATGTGATTTTTTGGGGGCCAAAGGGTGGAATGTCATGGATTGAACTGTGTCCCCCAAAACACAATTCCCAGAATTGTGTGGTTGTCCTCCATTTTGTGATTGTATTTTATGTTAAAGAGGATTCGAGTGGAATTGTAACACCATACTAACCCAGGTCACATCCCTGATCCAACGTAAAGGGAGTTTCCCTGGGGTGTGGCCTGCACCACCTTTTATCTTGTTAGAGATAAAAAGAAAGGGAAGCAAGCAGAGAATGGAGGACCTCATACCACCAAGAAAACAGCACCCAGAGCAGAGTGCATCCTTTGCACCAGGCGTCCCTGCATGGAGAAGTGCTTAGTCTGGGGGAAGATTGATGAGAAGGCCCACAGAGAGAGAAAGACTTCCCCTGGAGCTAATGCCCTGAATTCGTACTTTTAGCCTACTTTAACTGTGAGGAAATAAACTTCTCTTGGTTAAAACCATCCACTTGTGGTGTTTCTGTTAAAGCAGCACTAGATGACTAAGACAGTAGGTAAACTTAAAAAATGTATTGAGTCTTCATTAATACTTGTTTCATTCTAATAATACCTCTCAGGTAGCAAAGTTTTTTTTCCAGAAGACTATACTGCATTTTTATGCTAATAACATTTTACATTTTTTGCCAACCGCACAACCACCTCAAAAATTATTTTCCTAGGCAGACTATTCACACTGTATGTGTCGGCATTATTTGGGAAAAATACAATATTGAGTATTTATTTGGGAGGTCATTGTTCATAGGTGGCACAAATAATTTGCACTCAAGTACTAATGGAAGGGTTGATGGTCTGAACTCACCCAGTGGCACTGAAGAAGAAAGGTCTGGTGATTTGCTTTCACAAAGATTACAGCCACAAAAACCCTATGGAGCAGTTCTACTCTGTAATACATGGGCTCACCATGAGTCAGAATTGGCTCAACAGTAACAGGGTTTTTATTTCGTTTTGTTTATTTTGTATGTGAGTGCTAGGTTCTGAATGTGGTGGATAAAAATAAAAATGACAAGATCCCTTTCTTCGGAGGGAACAGATACATACATTCACAACTAATTACAGCTGCACTTCTCAAAATATTTTGGACTTTTTTAGATTCTTAAAAATTATTAGGCTCCCAAATAACTTTTATTTGTATAGGTTATATCTGTTAGTGTTTACCACATTAAAAATTAAAACTGAGAAAATTTTAAAATGCAAGACTATAATAATAACACATTCCTGTCAGTATGATGGCTTTATCCCATGTCATGTAGCCGCTGGAAAAATTCCACTGTATGTACACTTGAGAGAGAGAAAATGAGAGTGCAAAGGGCAAATAATGTCTTAGCATTATTAAGATAATATTTTTTTACTCTGTGAGCCTTCTGAAAGGATCTTGAGGACCCCAAGGGCCATACTTTGACAACCAATGAACTAGAGAACAAGGTGCTTAGTGATATAGTAGATATGTAATGAAAATACCATGGGGATACAGAAGGGGGAGGGACAATTTATATCAATTAGTGACAAACACTATTAATTAATGCCACATTGTTAATGTTGGCCTTCAACTAAGTATAAATGACAATAAACAAACAAATAAGATAAATAGAAATAGTTTTTGCCTATTGGTTCAGCTCACAAAAGGATGGCCTTCCCCTGCCACCTGGTGGCAATGTATCCAAACTGGGAATTTAGGGTTTTTTTGGGTGATGCACAATTACAACCTATCTTAATAGCAGACTTAGTTTACTGAGGGAGTTTTGTGCTTTTGTGGATCAGTAACTTAATAAGTGATCATTTTCAGCTTTTAGCATACTTTCCAATGTTTAGAAGTACAACCTGGAAGTATCTGAAGATTTTCCAAGAGATACCTGAGCATAGATAGTTTTAAGGCAATTAATTTTCTGATACTTCCTTATGTACTTTTTCCTCAAAATTGAGCTGTCATAAAAAAAGTATGTTCACAAAATTTCATCTCCCACTTTATAAAGGATATGCAAATCCATCACTAATTTGATACCTTACAAAGGTACATTACCCCAAAGGCTAAACATATTTGGATGCCTAACAAAGAAGAAACATCGCTGGATAGTGTAAATGGCTAACACATTTGGCTGCTAACTGTAAGGATGGAAGTTTGAGACCACCCACAGGCACCATGGAAGAAAGGCTTGGTGATCTACTTCTGAAAACCCTATGGAGCACAGTTCTACTCTGACACATGGGTCTCCATGAGTCAGAGTTGACTCGATGACAACTGCTTAACAAAGGGGAAGCTTCTCCAATGATTAACTGAAGCGCAATGAACCCAAAGGGCTTTCAGCCTTTCCCTGTTTTACACAAATTTACTAAGGATAAAGTCTGTCAGTAGAAACCGGTATTTTTGCCACCTACATTGGTGAATTCAGATATGTGGTATGGAAGGATAAGACAATAATATCAATTTTTACTTAACCACTTTGCTTCTCCATCTCCTATTATAAAAAAAATAAAAATCGTGGCTTCTGAGGGAAAATTTAGAGAGAAAAAAGCAAAAAAAAACTATAGCAAATATTAAATGCTTAAAAATAATTTTTCTACATATTTGAATGCTGAAAATGCTTTTCTACTCTTCTTAATATTATTCTCTAGTACTTGCCATTAGCTCAAAAGAAAGCACCTAAGAATGGCCAAAGAATATCGGGCAGGAGAAATTTTGTTCTTTAATGTAATTTGAATATAAGTTGGGAATATAAAAAATTTCAAAAGATATTGAAATATATTTTGGGAAGTAATCCTGGGTAAAACGTTAACGTGATTTATTTCAGATTTAATTATATTGTTCAATAAAATAATTAAAATCCATTTTTTCAAAGCATGTCTTACAATGTTTATTCGAATTGCCCTTAACTTCACCTTATTTCATCATAAAAATGTTAAATATTTTCAGTCTCCTACTAACAAAAGATAAAGTTATAAACTAGCTGCCGAACCAATTGCCACATGAGAGCAGCCAACACCATAACCCAGCAAGATGGGGGGGAGGGAGGAATTGTCCTGACCTCCCTCCTCAACTTCAGATCTCCTGCTGCTTCTTCTCCTTTGCTGAACACAACTGAAGGTCACAGCTCAAGGGAACCCATTAACAGAAGACCTTATATGTCAGCCTCCCAGAGCATAAAGCAGAGTGAACAAGAGTGAAATGAGGATCCAGAAGAAGATTGTGAAATATCAAGAAATTGAGAAAATAAATGACTTTAATGACTATACATCTTAGACTGGGTCCTCTAAGGGGCAATTTTCATGGCATTTCTCCACATCTTGTGGTAGCTTTTGCTCCAGACTCTCTTTTCAAAGATGTTTGAATAGCAAACAGTCTTGGGAGATAGCATAACTCCTGGGAGCAGAGGGCATATTTGTTTCCTCACCAAATAATAAAGAAAATATCTTTTGTAGTACAAAGGTTGAGTAGATTTTCTAGCAGTCCCTTTAAAAGACTGGGGTTTCCTAACTTTGGGGCTTTTAAGCTGTGATACAAAACCACTGCAGGTGCAGCATTCGCCTGGGCAACTCCACATTACCCCCATGGGACTTGGCGGGCAAGGTGACACAATGTAAACATGAGGCTCATACCGTCTGCTGTGTTGTGAGTAATAAAATACTTTGTCTCTAACCTAGAAGTTTCATGTCTTTTGCCAGCATCCATGAAACTGTGGTAGGCTAACTCTTTAACTTGCAAAAAGGGTAAAATGTCAGACCTTTCACAGTTCTTGAGAGAAGTAACACTTTATTTGGAAGATACAAGCCTACAGCAGGGAATGCAAGGGAAAAGGAGAAGTGAGAAGAAATAAGTGCTACTGATCCCTATTATGGAGCCCTGGTGGCACAGTGGTTAAGAGCTCAGGTTGCTAACCAAAAGGTCGGCAGTTGGAATCCCCCAGGCGCTCCTTGGAAACTCTATGGGACAGTTCTACTCAGTCCTATAGGGTTGCTATGAGTAGAAATCGACTCAATGGCACACAACAACAGCATCCTGATTGTAAGGAGGCCTGGTGGTGCAGTGGTTAAAGTGCTGGGCTGCTAACCAAAAAGATCAGCAGTTTGAACCCACCAGCCACTTTGTGGGAGAAAGATGTGGTGGTCTGCTTCCATAAAGATTACAGCCTTGGAAACCTTATGGATCACTTCTACTCTGTCCTACAGGGTCGCTATGAGTTGGAATTCACTCAACGGCACTGGGTTTGGTTTTCGTTTTTTCGGTTTATCCTGATTATCATAGTGAAGTGCAAGGAGATATAGCAGGTTACTTAGCAGTCATGATCACTCTGTATTTGAGACTTTTGTGGAAGGGTTACAAGGAGGAACTTCAACTTCATAAGAGAGAAAGAAAGAAGGAGGAAATTTTCTCCTTGGCTTCCTCCTATATCTGTTCATCTTGGTCAAGGATTACCTCCATGGAAATCTACCTGCTCCATGGCACATGGCATCTTGTTGGCTGCTCAGGAAACCAGATCTCATGCGTTGAAGTACAGTGTTTCATCCAAATATGAAAGTGGAAAAGTGATCTGGTGCAGGTGAATACTGACCAAGACAGAGAAAGAAGGGTAAACAAGAGGCTCTGAGAAGGTGCACAAAGCTTGTATTTTGGCATAATACTTAATAAATTCACTTGCAGGTCAAACAATTTTTAATTGTTTGCTTCCCATGAAATTGAATGGGGCCTTAACTGGGTTTTCAGCTGCTTAGTCATTTTAAAAAACCCTTAGTAATAGATAAATATGTGATTTTTTTTAAATCATAAAACTGGAAAGGAATTCAAAGAAATGGGTGATGATTCTCTAACAAATCTCCTACTATTTCCATCTAATTATTTGTGTGAATTAAGTTACTTAGCACATAAAATTATAAAAAGGGGACTGCGGCAAGATGGCGCTCTAGGCAGAAGCACCACGCCGTCCCTCCACAACAAAGATCAAAAAAACTAAGCCAAACAGAGAATCAACAATCCTGAAACCCTAGAACATCAAATGAAGAGATAAAGAACTCAGCCGAACACCAAATGGAGTGAGAATACTGAAAGAGAACAGAGAGCAAGGAGAGATTCATGCAGAGGTTCCCTACCAGCTAATGCAGCGCGGATCCACCATCTTGGAGTCCTATCGGAGACCAGCAAATGGCAGTACTAGAGAGCAGCCTCACGGAGCATCCAGTGGGAGACAAAACAGCCGGGACGAAACAAAAAAATCTACAATCAATAAACGAGAGAAATATCTA
>NW_004444107.1:5589292-5615897 GCF_000243295.1 Trichechus manatus latirostris | reverse complement strand
CAACATGTGTGCTACTGTTACATGAGAAACTATGTGTTCTGTAAGCCTTCACCTGAAGTACAATAAAATATTAAAAAAAAAAAATTATAAAAAGGAAAAATATATTTAGATCTATGCATAATCCTGTCCATTTACTTATAAATACTTGAATTGATTGGGGAAAAGTAACTCCATTTATTTTACTAAGATGTACCAACCCATTCCCGTCGAGTCGATTCCAACTCATAGCGGCCCTACAGGGCAGAGTAGAACTACTCCATAGGGTTTCCAATGAGCAACTGGTGGATTTGAACTTTTGACCTTTTGGTTAGCAGCCATGGCTCCTAATCACTGCGCCTCCAAGGCTGCATTAAGATGTACGCTTCTAATAAAATTACACTAAGTTTAATGATTACATATCAAATTTATAACGTATGTTCTTTTGATCAATTATGAACTAATAATAGTTGCAGCAATAACTCAACCCAGAAAAAACTTTTAAACATTTAAAGTCTTTTGGTTGTAAGAAAGAAAAAATAATTTAAACTTTTACTTTCTAGGCATATTTTTGTTACAGAGAAGTATGATTAAAAGAACAATAAAAGGCATTAAAGTATAAAATGTTGTATAATTAAGATAAAATTCTACGGATCAGAGATACAAGGTCAAGTTAATAAGAGAAAGATGTACATTTTCATAGTTGAGGAACAACTTGTTCATGCACTTTTTTAGGGTTGTACCGCATAAGAAAGACCTGGCAATCTGCTTCCAAAAAACCAGCTATTAAAAAAAGCTGTGGAGCACAGTTTTACTCTGACGCAAATAGGGTCACCATGAATTGGAGTTGACTCCATGGCAACTGTTTTGTTTTTGTTTTTTAATCACATTATTATGGTATTTAAATTGCATTAAAACCAACTGCTGTTGAGTCCACTCAACACACAGTGATGGAGTCACTGCGAGTCAGAGTAGAACTTTACCCCTTAGGGTTTTCTTTCTTTCTTTTTTTTTTATTGTGCTTTAGGTGAAAATTCACAGCTCAAGTTAATTTCTCATACCAAAAATTATACATGTATTCTTTTGTAAAGTTAGTTGCAATCCCCATAATGTGACAGCACACCCCCCTTTCCATTCCTGTATCCATTTGACCAGTTCCTGTCCTTTCCTGCCTCCAGACAGGAGCCGCCCATTTGGTCTCCTGCATCTGATTGGACTAAAAAGCACATTCCTCGCCTATATTATTTTTTGTTTTATAGTCCTGTCTAATCTTTGTCTGAAGAGTGAGCTTTGGAAAGGGTTTCAGTTCTGGGTTAACAGTGTGTTCAGGGACCATAGTTTCATGGGTTCCTCCAGTCTCAGTTAGACCATTAAGTCTGGTCTTATGTGAATTTGAATTCTGCTCCACACTTTTCTCCTGCTCCATCCAGGACTCTCTGTTGTGTTCCCTGTTAGGCGGTCATTAATGGTAGCCAGCACCACCTAGTTCTTCCGGTCTCAGGCAGGTGGAATCTCTGGTTCATGTGGTCCTTTAGTCTCTTGGGCTAATATTTTCCTGGTGTGTTTGGTTTTCTTCATTCTTCTTTGCTCCAAGTGGGATGGGACCAATGGATGCATCCTAGATAGCTGCTTGCAAGCTTTTGAGACCCTAGATGCCACTCACCAAAGTGGAATGCAGAACATTTTCTTAATAAACTTTGTTATGTCAGTTGACCTACATGTCCCCCGGAACTATGGTCCCCAGGCCCCAGCCCCAGCTACTCTGTCCAGGAAACTTGTTAGCTTTTGCTTTGGTCCAGAAATGCTGACTTCCGCTGTATTGTATGTTGTCCTTCCCTTAACTGAAGTTGATCCTTGTCTACTATCTAGTTAGTGAATTCCCCTTCCCCTCCCTCACCACCCTCCTAACCATCAAAGAATGCCTTTTTCTGTGTTTAAACCTTTTCATGAGTTCTTATAATAGTGGTCTCATAGAATATTTGTCCTTCTGTGACTGACTAATTTCATTCAACGTAATGCCCTCCAGATTCATCCCTGTCATGAGATGTTTCACAGATTCATCATTATTCTTTATTGTTGCATAGTATTCCATTGTGTGTATGTACCATAATTTATGTATCCATTCATCTGTTGATGGGCACCTAAGTTGCTTCCATTTTTCTCTACTGCGAATAGTGCTACAATGAATATGGGTGTGCATATGTCTATTTCTGTGATGGCTCTTATTTCTTTCGTGTATATTCCTTGGAGTAGGATTGCTGGATCATATGGTATTTCTATTTTTAGCTTTTTAAGGAAGGGCCAAATCATTTTCCAAAGTGATCGTACCATTTTATATTCCCACTAGCAGTGCATAAATGTTCCAATCTCTCCACAACCTCTCCATCATTTATTATTTTGTGTTTTTTGGATTAGTACCAGCCTTGTTGGAATGAGATGGTATCTCATTGTAGTTTTCGTTTGCATTTCTCTAATGGCTGATATCGTGAGCATTTCCTCATGTGTCTGTTAGCTGCCTGAATGTCTTCTTTGGTGAAATGTCTGTTCATATCCTTTGCTCATTTTTTAATTGGATTATTTTTCTTTTTGTTGTTGAGGTGTTGCAGTGTCTTGTAGATTTTAGAGACTAGACCCTTATCAAATATGTCATAGCCAAAACTTTTTTTCCCATTCTGTAGGTTCTCTTTTTATTCTTTTGATGAAGTCTTTTGATGAGCGTAAGTGTTTGATTTTTATGACCTCCCAGTTATCTAGTTTCCCTTCTGGTGATTGTGCATTCATAGTTAAGGTTCGTATACTATTTATGCCATGTATTAGGGCCCCTAGTATTGTCCCTATTTTTTCTTCCATAATGTTTATTAAGATTTTATATTTAGGCCTTTAATCCATTTTGAGTTAGTTTTTGTGTATGGTGTGAGGTACGGGTCCTATTTCATTTTTTTACAGATGGATATCCAGTTATGCCAGAACCATTTGTTAAAGAGACTGTCTTTTCCCTCGTTTAATGGACTTTGGGACTTTGTCAAGTATCAGCTGCTCATAGATGGATGGATTTATATCCAGGTTCCCAATTCTGTTCCATTGGTCTGTATGTCTGTTTTTGTACCAGTACCAGGCAGTTTTTACTACTATGGTGGTATAATAGGTTCTAAAATCAGGCAATGTGAGGCCACCCACTTTTTTCTGCTTCTTCAATAATGCTTTATCTGAGGCCCCTTCCCTTTCCATATGAAGTTTGTGATTTTTTTTCCATCTAATTAAAAAATTTTGGAATTTGGATCAGGATTGCATTGTATCTGCAGATCGCTTTGGGTAGAATTGTTATTTTCACAATGTTGAGTCTTCCCATCCATGGGCATGGTATGTTTTTCCACTTGTTTAGAAAGTGTTTGGAAAGTGTAAATCTCTTGATTTCTTGCAGTAGGGTTTTGTAATTTTCTTTTTATAAGTCTTTTATGTCTCTGGTTAGATTTATTCCTAAGTACTTTATTTTCTTGGGGGCTATTGTAGATGGTATTGATTTGGTAATTTCCTTTACAAAGTTCTCTTTGTTGGTGTAGAGGAATCCAACTGACTTTTGTATGTTTATCTTGTATCCTGATATTTTGTTGCAATCATCTATTAGTTCCAGTAGTTTCCTTGTGCATTCTTTGGGGTTTTCTGTGTATAAGATCACATCATCTGTGAAGACGGATGCTTTTACTTCTTCCTTACCAATTTGGATGCTCTTTATTTCTTTTTCTTACCTTATGCTCTGGCTAGGACTTCCAGCATAATGTTGAATAAGAGTGATGATAAAGGGCATCCTTGTCTAGTCCCTGTTCTTAAGAAAAATGCTTTCAGTTTCTCTCCATTTAAAATGGTGTTGCCTTCTATTCTTATTTTGCTGAGAGTTTTTATCCTGACTGGGTATTAGACTTTGTCAAATGCCTTTTCTGCATCAATTGATAAAATCATGTGGTTCTTATCTTTTGTTTTATTTATGTGATGGATTACCTTGATTGATTTTCTAATGTTGAACCATCCCTGCATAACTGGTATAATCCCACTTGGTCATGATGAATTAATTTTTTGATATGCTTGTGAATTCCATTGGCTAGAATTTTGTTGAGGATTTTGCATCTATGTTCATGAGGATATTGGTCTGTAATTTTCTTTTTTTGTGCTGTCTTTGCCTGGCTTTGGTATCAGGGTTATGCTAGCTTCTTAGAATGAATTCAGGAATATTCCTTCCTTTTCTATGCTCTGAAATACCTTTAGTAGTACTAGTGTTAACTCTTCTCTGAAAGTTTGGTAGAATTCTCCAGTGAAACCATCAGGGCCAGGGCTTTTTTTGTTGTTGTTGGGAGTTTTTTAAAATTACTCTTCAGTCTGTTCTTTTATTATGGGTTTATTTAGTTTTTCTACTTTGACTTGTGTTAGTTTGGGTCAGTAGTGTGTTTCTAGAAATTTGTCCTTTTCCTCTAGGTTTTCAAATTTGTTGGAGTACGATTTTTCATAGTATTCTGTTATGATCCTTTTTATTTCAGTAGGGTTGGTTGTGATATTGTTCATCTCATTTCTTATTCAGGTTATTTGCTTCCTCTCCTGTTTTTCTTTTGTCAGTTTGGCCAGTGATTTGTGGATTTTGTTGATCTTTTTAAAGAAGTAACTTTTGGTCTTGTTGACTCAATTGTTTTTCTATTCTCTGTTTCATCTATTTCTGTTCTAATCTTTCTTATTTCCTTTCTTCTGGTAGCTGAGGGCTTCTTATGCTGCTCTCTTTCTATTTGTTCAAGTTGTAAGGTTAATGTTTTGATTTTGACCCTTTATCCATTTTGGATGTGTGTGTTTATTGCTATAAATTGACCTCTGAGCACTGTTTTTACTGTGTCTCAAAGGTTCTGGTAAGATGTGTTTTCTACTCTCATTTGATTCTATGAATTTCTTTATTCTGGCCTTGATTTCTTCTATAACCCAGTAGTTTTTAAGCAAGGTGTTGTTCAGTTTCTATGTATTTGATTTTTTTCCTATGCTGTTTCTGTTATTGATTTCTACTTTTATGACATTATGGTCAGAAAAGATGCGTTCTAATATTTCAGTGTTTTGGACTGTTTTTAGGCTTGCTTTGTGGCCTAAACTGTGGTCCATTCTGGAGAATATTCCATGTGCATTGGAAAAGAATGTATACTTTGCTACTGTTGGATGGAGTGTTCTGTATATGTCTATGAGGTCAAGTTGATTGATTGTGGCATTTAGATCTTGCATATCTTTATTGAGTTTCTTTCTAGACATTTTGTCCTTCACCAAAAGTGGTCTGTTGAAGTTTCCTACTATTATTGTGGAGTTATGTCTCTTTTCAATGCTGTTAGAGTTTGTTTTATGTATTTTAGAGCCTTGTTATTTGGTGCATATATATTTATTATGGTTCTGGCATATTGATCCTTTAATCATTATATAGTGTCCTTCCTTATCCTTTGTGGTGAATTTTGCTTTAAAGTTTATTTTGTTGGAGATTAATATTGCCACTCCTGCCATTTTTTTGCTTGTTGTTTGCTTGATATATTTTTTGCATCCAGAGTTTTAGTTTGTTTGTGTCTTTGTGTACCAGGTGTGTCTCTTGTAGGCAGCATATAGATGGATCAAGTTTTTTTATCCATTCAGCCACTCTCTGTCTCTTTATTGGTGCATTTAGGCCATTTTCATTCAGTGTCATTATTGATAGGTATGAGTTTACTGCTGTAGTTTTGATGTATTTTGTGCATGTGTGTTGTTGACAGTTCCTTTTTCCACTTAATTTTCTGTGCTGAGTTCATTTTTCTTTACGTATTTTCTTTTAATCTTTTTCATTATTGTTGATTTTGTGTTTGCTGAGTCTTTATGTTTTTCTTCTTTCTTATTTTGATGGGTAGGTTTGTTAGCTTCCTTTGTGGTTACCTTGAAATTTACCTTCATTTTTCTAAGTTTAAACCAATCTTTTATTTCTTAATATCACCTTAATTTCCTCTCCATATGGAAATTCTATGACTACGCTGTTTATTTCCCCTTTTTGGTTTTGATGTCATCATCATTCACATGTTGATGTCTCTGTTTCCATATTTTCAGTCTTTTAACTTTGATTTGTTTTTGTGAGTTCCCTATCTGGGTTGATAACAGGTTGATCTGTCCCGTGTTCTAGTCTTAGATTGTTGTGTGATATTGTTGCTTCTCTAACTGAAGGACTCCCTTTAATATTTCTTGTAATTTTGGTTTGGTTTTTGCAAATTCACTTAATTTCTTTTTATCTGGAAATGACCTAATTCTGCATCATATTTGAGAGACAGTTTTGCTGGGTATGTAATTCTTGGCTGTCAGTTCTTTTCCTTCAAGGCTTTATATATGTCATCCCGTTGCCTTCTTGCTTGCATGGTTTCTGCTTAGTAGTCAGAGCTTTGTCTTATTGGTTCTCGTTTGTAGATGACCTTTCATTTGTACCTAGCCCCTCTCAAGATTCTATCTTTGCCATTGGTTTTGGCAAATTTGATTATGAGATATATATATATATATATATATATATATATATATATATATATATATATATGACTTTCTTTTGGGGTCTACCCTGTACGGAATTCATTGAGCTTCTTGGATAGATATCTTCTCATCTTTCATGATATCAGGGAAGTTTTCTGCTAGCAAATCTTCAACAATTCTCTCTGTTTTCTTTTACTCCTTTCACCCTTTCTGGTTCTCCAATCACTCATAGATTTTTCCTCTTGATACAGTCCCACATAATTCTTGGGCTTTCTTCATTTTTTTAAATTCTTTTTTTCTGATTTTTCCTGAAGTAAATTGGTGTCAAAGGATTTATCTTCAGTCTCACTAATTCTGACATCCATTGTCTTAATTCTGCTCCTACAACCTTTTATTGAGTAGTCTAGTTCTGAAATTTTTTTGCTAATCTTCTGGATTTCTAGTTGCTATCTCTGTGTGGTTTCCGTCAGCCTGTTTATTTTGTCATTTTGTTCTTGTATTGTTTTCCTGAATTCCTCTATTGCTTTGTCTGTATGTTCCTTGGCATGATCTGAGTTTTGCTTGATCTTCTTCCTGATATCTTGGAGAGCTCTGTATATTAGGCTTTTGAATTCTTTCTCAATTAGTTCCATCACCTTGTCTTCCTCTGGAAGATCTCCTGGTTCTTTATTTTGGTTGCTTTTGGAGCCATCTTGACCTGCTTCTTGTTAATGCCTCTGAGGCATTAATAAGTTATTATATTTATTTGTTGTATTTTTCTTTACTGTGTCCTAACTTTTTGCTTTGTTTTGCTTTGATATGCCCAAGTAGGCTGGGTATGTGAGCTACTTTGATTATTGGCATCTTTCAAGCTCTCACATCCTGTCTCCAGGTGGTCAGAGCAGCTACTAGGTGTGTGAGACCAGGAGTCAGTTCACTTTTCTTGTGGAAGTGTGGCACAGGTGTCCATGTTGTCAGTCACCGAGTGTATGGTGCAGAGCCTCACCTACAGTCCTAGATGGGCAGGGCTGCATAGGGGTGTTCAGAGCAGGCACAGGTTTCTGGCTGCACTAGGGGGCTATGTGTGGAGCAAGGCGGGGGCAGATGGCTGCCCCTGGGTGCCTCAGTGGAGGGCATGTCCCTGTCGCCTAGAGCATGTAGTGGGGGGTAGTACAGGTGCTCCTTGGGTACACGGTTCTGTTGGCTAGAGAGACTAGGAGACACCACTTATTCTAGACCCCTGTCATGTATGGCTAGATGGAGTGGGTGGGACCATCAGCCCTTAGGATCCCAGTGTGGGTGGGTAAGGGTCCTGCTTAGGGGGCAGGGCAGCGTCAAATGTCACAAATATGAAGCTCTCCCTTGGCTACTATAGTTGAAAATGGGCTCCAGGTGTATGTCTTACTGTTTTATACTAATGAAGGCATGCACTGTTGAATTGGCCCACACAGGTTTGGGCAGGAGTGAAGGGTGCTGCAAGTCTGTGGTCCCCTTATGCCAGTGGCTGGGAAAAGTGGCTGCCAGACTGGTGTGGGAGTGGAGAGCCCTAAGTCCTTGGCTTAGAGAGCATGGTGTGTTCTGATACTGTGGGACTGCTGTTGGAGAAGAGTGGGGTGGGAAATGGGTGAGGAGAAGGAAGCACTTCTCCACTGTGAAACTCTGGGAGAGGGAGGGGTTATTTTGCCCCTGCATTGTAGGTTAGAGCTTGCAATTAGCTTTCACAGCTCCAGCAATGCTCCCACCCAGCTCCGGGGGTGTATGTAGAGTCGCTGCCACCTAGCCACACCTGATGTGATGAGACTCATCCCTGAATGCTGTTGCTTGCCTCAGCCCACATGTCTGCACCGACCCAGCCAGCAGGGTGGCAACTGACACTTCTTTGCTGCTTTTGAATTGTTTCTCCCTCCCCCTGCTGCTCAGTCCAACGCCTCAGCTTTGTCTTTGATGATCAGTGCTCCTATAATCAATTCACTTGTTTTTTTGGGTCTTTGTTGTAAGAGGGACAATAGGAAGCATCTGACTATTCTGCCATCTTGGCCTGCCTCTTCCAAGGATGCCCATAGGGTTTTCAATAGCTGATGTTTTGGAAATAGATAACCAGAGCTTTCTTCCGAGGCACCTAAGGAGCTGCCAAATCTGGAGAGCAGATGTTGCTGCCTAGTAATTTCAAATCACCACTCATTTATAGTTTTTCAAAATTCTTTTAGGGGGTAGGTGAGCAAAAATTTTGAAGATGTCTAGCCTTGTGACCAAAGGTCTGACTCAGGTGTCATAGAGATTGTGCATGGTTTAAACTCAAGAAAAATGTCCATCATGGTTGTATTCTTTCACCATACTTATTAAATCTGTATGCTGAGAAAATAATCTGAGAATCTGGACCATATGATGAAGAACGTGGCATTAGGATTGGAGGAAGACTCATTAACAACCTGTGATATGCAGATGACACAACCTTGCTTGCTGAAAGTCAAGAGGATTTGAAGTACTTACTGATAAAAGTCAAGGACCACAGTCTTCAATATGGATTGCATCTCAACATAAAGAAAACCAAACTCCTAACAACTGGACCAGTAAGCATCATCATGATAAACAGAGACAAGACTGAAGTGGTCAAGGATTTTGTTTTACTTGGATCCATAATCAACACCCATGGAAGCAGTAGTCAAGAGATCAAATGATGCATTACATTGGGCAAATCTGCTGCAAAAGATCTCTTTAAAGTGTTCAAAAGCAAAGATGTCACTTTAAGGACTAAGGTATACCTGACCAAGCCATGGTGTTTTCAATAGCCTCATATGCATGTGAAAGCTGAGCAATGAACAAGGAAGACTGAAGAAGAATTGATGACTTTGAATTATGGTGTTGGCCAAGAATATCAGATAATACCATGGACTACCAGAAGGATGAAGAAATCTCTCTTGGAAGAAGTACAGCCAGAATGCTCCTTAGAACCAAGGATGGGGAGACTTCGTCTCACATACTTTGGACATGCTATCAGGAGGGACCAATCCCTGGAGAAGGGCATCAGGGGTGGTAAAGTAGAAGGTCAGTGAAAAAGAGGAAGACCCTCCACAAGATGGATTGACACAGTGGTGCAACAATGGGCTCAAGCATAACAATGAATGTGAAGATGGCACAGGACCTGGCAGTGTTTCATTCTGTTGCACATAGGGACTATGTGTCAGAACCAACTCGGCAGCACCTAACAACAGAAACAACAAGGTCAGATAGATAATGGATGTAGCCCAATGTTACCTCATTAATTTTGTGGTAGGTGTGTGTCTTAGTTACCTAGTGCTCTGTGACACAAATACCACAAACGGTGGCTTTAAAAACCAGAAATTTATTTTCTCACTGTTCCGGATGCTAAAAGTTCAAATCAGGGTCGTGGCCATGTCAATTCCTTCTGTGAGCCTCTCTCTTATTTTCTGGTGTCTGCTAGCAGTCCTTGGCATTCCTTCGTGTTTCTTGATGTCTACCCTCCCCCTGTGTGTCTCTTGGTGTCTATTCTGCTCTTTTTATAACTCAGAAGTGGTTACATTTAGGACCCATTCTACTTTGGTATCACCTCATTAACATAACAAAATAAAACTCCTATTTCTGAAGAGGGTTATATTTACAGATACAGGGGTTAGGATTTCAACACATATTTTGCGAGATTACAATTCAATTCATAACAAGGTGGATTAAAACTAGGTAACTTTAAAAAATATATACATGTTCCAAATACATATAAACATAAATATATGTGCATAGCAAAGAGACAATAAAATACAGTACCCCAAAACAGTAAAATTATAATCTCTAGAATTATATTATTTAGTTTTACTTTTTCCTTTACATTTCTGTATTTTGCATGTTTTCTAAAATAAGCATGTATAATTTAACTAACTAGAAAAAGTATGTTTGAATGCCACATTTCATCAAATCTAAGACACTACTGATTGTGAGATGCACCATATTTTATGTTCCACTGAGAAGACTTGTTGCCCATTGGCACTATGACACAAGAATAAAATGCCATTGTTCATAAAATGACTCCCAATTTCAGAGTCGTTAAAATGTGAAAAAATTGACATCTTAAAATATATGGATTACAGTATACTGCATACTTTGTATAAAACTTTTTTCATTTTCCTATTAAAGTATAATTTACATACATTAAAATTCACCCTTGTTAGTGTACGTTCTGTGAGCTTCCACTAATGTAGTCACATAACCACCCTACTACCAAAATCAAGATGTAGAATAATTCCTTTATCCTACGTTTCCCCATGCTTCTTTGTAGTCAATCCCTCCCTGTATCCCCAGGCCCTGGCAACCATGGATCTGTTCTCCATCCCTATAGTTTTTCCTTTTCCTTAATGTCTTATAAATGGAATCATATAATATGTAGTCTTTTAAGAATGGCTTCTTTCACTTAACATAATGTATTTGATGTTTTTCTGTGATCTTGTGTATATTATTAGTTAATTCCTTTTTATTTCTGAGCTGTGTTCTATTGTGTGGATGAAACAAAACTGGCTTATTCATTCATGAATTGAAGGACATTTAGCTTGGTTCCAGTTTTCAGAGACTATGAAGAAAGCTGCTATAAACATTCATCTGCAGTTTTTTGTTTTGTTTTGTTTGAACATAGATTTTCATTTTACTTGGGTAAATATTGACTAGTGAGATTGCTGTTTCATATGTTAAGTGTCTGTTTAACTTTTTAAGAAACTGCCAAACTGTTTTCCAAAATAGCTATACTATTTTGTCTTCCCATGAGCAATGCATGAGATTGCCACACATTCTTTCTAGCAGCACTGGGTATTGTCAATTTGTTAGTGTTGTTATTGTCTTGGTCTAGTCTAACAGATATATAGTGGTATCTCAGGGTGGTTTTGCTAATGAATAACATTGTTGAGTCTCTGCTCATGTTTTAATTGCCATCTGTATATCTCCTTGGTGAAGTGTCTGCTCAAATCATTTCTTCACTTTTAAAATTTTGTTGTTTGTTTGCTTATCATTGAGTTTTGAGAGTCTTTTATATATTCTGGATGTAGTCTTTTATCATGTGATTTTCATTTCCAGTAAGCTCTCAGGTGATGCTAGTGCTGCTGGGGGTAGCTATAATCCAGTACTCTGCTTCTTAAACTTTAACTCTCATATAAATCACCTGAGGAGTGACCCAGTAAGTCTGGGTTGGATCTGAGACTCTGCATTTCTAACAACCTCCCAGAGGATGCTGATGCTTCTAGGATCATAGTGTAAATAGGAAGACTTTATGGGAATCATGGAAGGATTATAAGAAAGGATTATTCTTTAGCTGTAATTGAGGCTGAGTATATTTTTCCAAAAAGAAATGGGCTAGAGGAGAACACTGCCACTCCACTGTCTGTTTGTCATATTGTGGTGGCTTGCCTGCTGCTGTGATGTTGGAAGCTATGCCACCTGTATTTCAAATACCAGTAAGGTCACCCATGGTGGACAACTTTCAGCAGAGCTTCCAGACTAAGACAGACTAGAAAGAAGGACCTGGTGGTCTACTTCTGAAAAAACTGGCCAGTGAAAACATTAAGAGTAGCAGTGGAACATTGTCTGATACAGTGTTGGAAGATGAGTCCCTCAGGTTGGAATCCACTCTAAATAAGACTGAGGAAGAGCTGCCTCCTCAAAGTAGGGTCAACCTTAATGTGGTGGATGGAGTAAAGCTTTTGGGACCTTCATTTGCTGATGTGGCACAGCTCAAAACAAGAAGAAACAGCAGCAAATATCCATTAATAATTCGAATATGGAATGTATGAAGTATGAATCTAGGAAAATTGGAAGTCTTCAAAAATGAAATGGAACACATAAATATTGATATCCCAGGCATTAGTGAGCTGAATTGTCCTTTTTGAATAGGACAATCATAAGGTCTACTATGCTAGGAAGGACTAATTGAAGAGAAATGGTATCATATTCATTGTAAAAAATATATATCTATATTTCAAGATCTATCCTGAAGTACAACATTATCAGTGATAGGATAATATCCATACATCTACAAGGAAGACCAGTTAATATGACTGTTCCTCAAATTTAGACACAAACCACGAATGCCAAAGATGAAGAAATTGAAGACTTTTACCAACTTCCGCAATCTGAAATTGACCAAACATGCAACCAAGATACATTGATAATTACTAGTGATTGGAAAGTAAAAGATGGAAGCAAAGAAGGATTGGTAGTTGGAAAATATGGCCTTGGTAATAGAAACAATGCCATAGATTGCATGATAGAATTTTGTAAGACTGACAACTTATTCATTGTAAATACCTTTTTTCAACAACATGAATGGCAACTATACACATGGACCTCGCCATACGGAATACACAGGAATCAAATCAACTACGTCTGTGGAAAGAGATGACAGAGAAGCTCAATGTCATCAGTCAGAACAAGGTCGGGGCCAACTGTGGAACAGAACATCAATTGCTCATATTCGAGTTCAAGTTGAAGTTGAAGAAAATTAAAACAAGTCCACGAGAGCCATAGTATGATCTTGAGTACATCCCACTGGAATTTAGAGATCATCTCAAGAATAGATTTGACCCTTTGAACACTAACTACCCAAGACCAGAAAAGTTGTGGGATGACATAAGGGACTTCACATATAAAGAAAGCAAAAGGTCATTAAAAAGACGGGAAAGAAAGAAAAGACCAAAATGAAAGTCAGAAGAGATTCTAGAACTTGCTCTTGAATATAGAGTAGTTAAAGCAAAAGGAAGAAGTAAAAGCTGAGCAGAAGATTTCAAGGGCAGCTTGAGAAGAAAAAGTAAAGTATAATGAAATATGCAATGACCTGGACTTAGAAAACCAAACGCGAAGAACACTCTCGGCATTTCTCAAGCTGAAAGAACTGAAGAAAAAATTCAAGCCTCAAGTTGTAATACGGAAGGATTCTATGGGAGAAATATTGAACGACACAGGAGGCATCAAAAGAAGGTGGAAGGAATATACGGAGTCACTGTATCAAAAAGAGTTGGTCCATATTCAACCATTTCAAGAGGTAGCATATGATCAAGAACCGATGCTACTGAGTGAAGAAGTCCAAGCTCCACTGAAGGCACTGGTTAAAAACAAGTCTCCGGGAATTGATGGAATACCAACTGAGACGTTTCAACAAATGAATGCAAAGCTGGAAGAGCTCATTTGTCTATCCTAACAAGTTTGGAAGACAGTTACCTGGCCAACAGACTGGAAACCCATTGCTGTCGAGTCGATTCTGACTCATAGTGAACCTATAGGACAGAATAAAACTGTGCCATAGGGCTTCCAAGGAGTGGCTGATGGATTTGAACTGCTGACCCTTTCGGTAGCAGCAGAGCTTTCAACCACTGCGCCATCAGGGCTCCAACGGACTGGAAGAGATCCATATTTGTGCCCATTCAAAAGAAAGGTGATCCAACAGAATGTGGAAACTATAGAAAAATAGCATTAATACACACAAGAAAAATTTTACTGAAGATAATTCAAAAATGATTGCAGCAGTACATCGACAGGGAACTGCCAGAAATTTAAGCCAGAGTCAGAACAGGACGTGGAATGAGGAATATCATTGCCAATGTCAGGTGGATCTTGTCTGAAAGCAGAGAATACCAGAAAGAAGTTTATCTGTGTTTTATTGCCTATGCAAAGGTATTCAACTGTGTGGATCATAACAAATTACGGATAACATCGTGAAAAATGAGAATTCCAGAACACTTAATTGTGCTCATGAGGAACCTGTACATAGACCAAGAGGCAGTAGTTTGAACAGAACAAAGGGATACTGCGTGGTTTAAGATCAGAAAAGCTGTGCGTCATGGTTGTATCCTTTCGCCATACTTATTCAATCTGTATGCTGAACAAATAATCCAAGAAGCTGGACTGTATGAAGAAGAAGGGGGAATAAGGATTGGAGGAAGACTCATTAGTAACTTGTGGTATGCAGATCTGACACAACCTTGCTTGATGAAAGGGAAGAGGACTTGAAGCACTTACTGATGAAGATCAAAGACTACAGCCTTCAGTATGGATTACACCTCAAGATGAAGGAAACAAAAATCCTCACAACTGGACCAATAAGCAACATTATGATAAACAGAGAAAAGACTGAAGTTGTCAAGGATTTAATTTTACTTGGATCCACAATCAACGCTCATGGAGGTTGCAGTCACGAAATCAAATGATGCATTGCATTGGGCAAATCTGCTGCAAAAGACCTCTTTAAAGTGTTAAAAAGCAAAGATGTCACCTTGAGGACTATGACATACCTGACCCAAGCCATGATATTTTCAATCTCCTCATATGCGTTCGAAAGCTGGACAATGTATAAGGAAGACCAAAGAAGAAATGATGCATTTGAATTATGGTGTTGGCAAAGAATATTGAATATACCATGCACTACCAGAAGAACAAACAAATCTATCTTGGAAGAAGTACAGTCAGAATGCTTCTTAGAAGCGAGGATGGCGGGAGTTGGTCTCTCTTACTTTGGACATGTTATCAGGAGGGATCAGTCCCGGGAAAAGGACATCATTCTTGGTAAAGTAGAGGGTCAGCAAAAAAGAGAAAGACCCGCAAAGAGCTGGACTGACACAGTGGCTGCAACAATGGGCTCAAACATAGCATTGATTGTGAGGATGGTGCAGGACCGCGGAGTGTTTCGTTCTGTTGTACATAGGGATAGGTTCGCTATGAGTTGGAACTGACCTGTTGGAACCTAGCAACAAGAAGAGAAGGAGGGAGGAGAAAAGAGAAGAACATTGTTGTAGAGGGTATGTAAGTAAAGATGTAGATAAAGGGACCGTGTCTGGTTGAAGGAAACGGACAGTGAGAGAAAGTAAGGAGGATGAGGCTGGAGAGGTAAGCTAAAGTCATTTCAGTAAGAGACATGTTTTGATTTTATTTTCTGTGGGTGGGTGGAGGGGCATTTGAAATATTTTAATCAGGAGAATAATGTGGTCAGATTATAGGTATAGAAAGATGTCTCTGGCAGCAGAATGGAAGAATGATTAGAATGTGGAGGCTACAAAACTGGCTATTTGTTCAGTGAGAGATATAGGATACTTAAATTAATTCATCTAAAATGGGGAGGAAGAAGAGAGCCAGATTAAGAGATATTTAGGAAGAACAATCAACATGTCTAGATAAAAACTGGACGTGAGTGAGGGAGGAAAAGAAGGTGAGATGGCAACTGAGTGTTGTCATTTACCAAGAAAAAGAGTTTGTGTGTAATAGGTATATTCAATGCAGAAGATGTTGAAGTTCATCAGATATGCTGAGGCCAAAGTAATTTTTGTGCATCCGGCTGGAGAGTCTTGGAGAACAGAAGAGACAAATGAGTTGAAGTGAAAAACATGACAGTCACCAGGTTCTGAGTGGAAGATGAAATGAAGTTCCGTGATGAAATAAATCCCCAGGGAGTAAAAACAGAATCCAAGAAGCATTCACCCTTTCGAGGTGGATGAAGGAGGGAAAGTCTTTTAATATTAAATCCAGCAAGGAGACATTATTAGATTCAATGTTGTTGTTGTTGTTTGCCATCGAGTTGGCTTTGACTCACAGTGGCTTTGACTCACGGTAACAGAAAGAAACGTTCCACGGTCCTGCTCCATCTTTATGATCCTTTCTATGTTTGAGTCCGTTGCTGACAACTATTTGTCAATCCGTCTCATTGAGAGTTTCCTTCATTTTCACTGTCCCTGTACTACACTCAAGGAGTTGATTTAAATTTATTTCTTTCAACAGTTAATGTGTTCACCCCTTATAGGCAGTAGACAAACAAAATAGTCTTCATTTTCCTAACTTTTCTAAGATAAAAGATAATATTCACTTAATATATTTTTACCTTTTTGTGTGTGGAAAGTTTTTGATGCTTTGTTTTTTTATTAAAGTCTTTAATTACTTCTCAATAGAGAGCCTACCAAGAAAAATTGTGATTTCCTCCCTTGCTTCTCGATCTATGATTAATAACCAGATGCCTGTGAACAGTACCAGACAATACAATAATTATGCAGTTACTAAAGGTCATTGTTGGTATGAACATATTTTATTTATACACAGACTTTTCTGCTATATTACAGACACTTTAGAAATACACTGATCCACACTAGAAATTAACATGGATTTAACATATACCGATACCAATGGTTTACAGCTTGTCCAAAAACATTTCTCTGTCTTTTGCTCCCAAGATGACAATAATTGTAGACATCTGATGAGTACTTAATCAAGCTCTTCTGCCTAAATCTCCATTGCAAGAAGGACTATGAAATCTAATTCTTATAATGTGTTCATTTTCTGATTGACTGAGCACTGGATTTGGCCTCGAATGGCCTGAAGTTAAAATCTTGCTTCTTCCATTTCTTAGATTTTAGAATTGGACAAGCTGGTCCAGTTTATTTCAACAAATTCTTTACTGATTCCTAGTATTACCAAGTACTGGAGAAACAAAGCTCTATGAAACACAGTCCCAGAGAGATACATACATACATAGACCATTTCAAAACCATAGTATGCACAGGACACTGCAAGTTTGAAAGAGGTCCTTCTTGTTCAGCTTGAAGAATAAGGGTTTGTCAGCATTCCTGGGGGAGATAATACCTGAGCTACTTCTTAAGGTTGAACATAAATGTAGAGCAGGACATGGTGACTGAAAGATCATAAGATTTTTCTAGCCAGAGAGAGCATAAAAGCAGTGTGGAATGAACAACAGGGTTTGCTGGGATAACTATGTAGTTTTGTATTGTTGTTGTTAGCTGACGTCAGTGGGCCCAGACTCACGATGACTCCATGCACAACAGAAAGAAACCCTGCTTGGTCCTGTGCCATCTTCATGATTGGTTGTGGATCAGACTGTTGTGATCTATAGGGTTTATACTGGCTGAATTTCTGAAGTAGATCTGGAAGTAGTCTGGAAGCTCCACTGAAATCTGTTCAGCATAGCAACACGCAAGCCTCCACAGACAGATGGGTGGTGGCTGTGCATGAGGTGCATTGGTGGGGTATTGAACCTGGGCTTCCCACATGGAAAGGAAGAATTCTACCACTGGATCACCAATACCTCAGTTTGCATTATTAGTAGTTAAAATGTGAGCTGAGCTGAGGCACGGGCCAGGCCGTGGGGAGCTTTGTTTGCCAGAATGAAGGCTTGGACTTTGGCATGTAATTGAGAGGATTCAGTCACATTTGCACTGCTGTTGTGTAACCCTGGTGGCAGGGTGGAGGGCGCATTTGAGGGGAGCAAATCCAGAGGCAGGAAGACCAGTTAGGAGGCTATTTCAATGCCTCAGTGATAGTAAGGACTGAAGTGAGGCAGTGAAAGAGTCTGGGAGAGGAAGAACACAATGGAGAAGAGTAAAGAGTTAAGTATTTATGTCAGGGCTTGTTAAACCAGAAAATGTGCAGCTTTTAGAGTAAGAGAGGCCTGAGCTGAACTTGGGTCCTTTAAGAGGTACATTGCCTGTCTAGGTCTGTATTTACTGTGTTTCTGAAAGTCATGGTAATCAGAGTAACTTGAAGTGCCTGAAATAACACTTGAATGTAGAATGTCTGTAAACCAAAAACCAAAGCCACTTCCATTGAGTCAATTCTGACTAACAGTGACTCATATAGTCACAATAAACGGTTACTAATATTAGAATCTGAGAGTCCCTGAGTGGTGCAAATAGTTAATGATCTTGCCTGCTAATAGAAAGGTTGGATGTTTGAGTCCACCCAGAGGTGCCTTGGAAAAAATGCCTGATGATCTACTTCTGAAAAATCAGCCACTGAAAACTCTACTTGGAGCACAGCTCTACTCTGACACATGGAGTGGCCATGAGTTGGAATGGACTCGACGTCATCGGGTTTAGTGTTAATATTTACCTAACATTCTCTATTAAGAGCTCAGCTGCTAACCAAAAGATCGGCAGTTCAAATTCACCAGCCACTCCTTGGAAACTCTACAGGGCAGTTCTATTCTGTCCTGTAGTGTCGCTATGTGTCAGAATCGACTCAATGGCAACAGGTTTGGTTGAGTTTTTAACATCTCATAAACTTAGTCTCCTTTCCTGCCTCATAGCTTTGTTGTGTTATTAAAGTGAGATAGTATGTATTGATGGTGAATAACAATTTGGATAAAGAATCTTTTCCGGAAAAAAATGTTTTATGGGCTGCTTTTTAAAATTTAAATGGAAAGAAAAACAGCTTTGAATCTCATTTAAAAAAAAAAAAAAGACTATTCTTACAACCAAAGTAATTTAATGTTTTATTGAATAAAAGTGAACTTATGAGAATATCGGTCACTAAAATGTTAACAATGAGCATCTTTGAGAATTATCTACATGTAGGTGATACATTTTAGTGGTTGAGAACACAGGTTCTGGGGCTAGACTAATGGTTAATTATGTCTTTGATAAAGTTAGCTTATCAATCTGTGCCCCAGAGTCTTGATCTCTAAATGGCTATACCTCCTAAGTTATTTGAAAGGAATATAATCACACATGTAAACTGCTCAACTGTATGCTAAGGATTTAATAAATAGTGCTCATTTTCAAGGATTTGGGGACAGGATTCAAAGAGTGACATTACATGCACTAACTCATTTAATTAAAAAAAATAAAGAAAATAGAATAAAAGAAATAACATTCAAAGAAGGTTATTATTATTATCCCCTGTTTGTAGAAATGTATATTTTAAGAGGTTGAGTTCAAGGTCACATGTCAAGGAAACAGTAGAGCTGAGTTCATTTTATCCAGTGTTACATCTCTTGAGTCTGTGTACTTGTTTTAGGCAGCCCTCCCCCTTCCACTTCCATCAAGGTTTTGGAATACAAAATATATGCCTAGTCAAAATGCAACCAAACCAAAATATGAGACCCGTTGCCATTGAGCTGATTTCGACTCATAGTGACCCTATAGGACAGAGCAGAACTTCTCAATAGAGTTTCCAAGGAGCAGCTGGTGGATTCGAACTGCTGAACTTTTGGTTAGCAGCTGAATGCTTGACCACTGTACCACCAGCGCTCTAAAATGCAAACAGGAGCTATATAAACACTAGTTTTCTGGAAGGACTGGCTGCTGCTCTACCCTCCACTGAGCTTAAAGGTCCCAGATGGTTGAGAACCTCAGCTCTAGTTTGGCTTCCCCTTCCATAAGGAATGATGCTCCAGGCCAATTCCCTGCCTCCCATTTGCACCATGCCCTGTCCAACTGGAGTGCACATTTGGGAGTCAAGGAATTATAGTGATACCGCTTTCAGTATTCCCCTGCCCCAACAACCTGAGTCTCTCTGTTTTGTGTGAGCTGAAAGGCTGCAGGATTAATTGCTACACTGGTAGGGTCATAGGTTTCTTATTATTAATGAACACTGTGTGAAAGCCCTTTTCAAACTAAGCCATAGACAGATGTATTTGTTGCAAATGATAATAATAAGAGTCGAAGGAAACAGCTAAAAGAATCTTATCTGTCAGTGGACATGCTCATTCATGGATAGGTTCTACTTCTAAGGTGTCAATTCTTCCCACTTTTACAGATAGGTACACATGGAGAAAACCATGGAATTTGATCTGCTTTTCAGATAAATACATGCTTACTCACCTCACATTCAAAGATAAGATTTGGGGTAAATCTTGAAGGCTTTAATAGAAACAGAAGTAAACCAATTTCTTCATCTCAGCTTCTCAGATGCGTTTTGAGGTCCTCCTTCTCCCCATGCTAGATCACAGGCCTTACAGCTTGAAGTTTCTTAACCTTGGTGGGAATATTCTCTTTAGGTAAATCACCATCAAGATTTGCACAGTTATAATTGTAGTTATGTCATTATGTTGTTGGACTCAAATATACCAACGATCATGAAGATGGCACAGGGCCAGACAACATTTTGTTCTGTTATACATAAGTTCACCATGAATGGGAGCTGAGTCGAAGGCAGCTAACAACGACAATTGTAATTATGGTTTTCACAACTTTCCCCTACTCATTTTTATTAAGACATTTCGGTGAAACTACAAGTAAATGTCTCTAACTGAAAAACAAAAGTTAAAATGACTTGAAAGAGCATTATTTCATACGTCTATGATCTACCTTCATTTGTGGTGCCAAAGAGGTAGCTTATAAGACACAGATACTTCAGTAATGCTCATTACATAAGTGATTCCTCAGTTGGGTTAGAAAGGGAAGTAACTTTGAACTTCTTCAAATCCAACTCAGAACTACACTGATTCATGAGTAAACAATATCATCTTTCTTGGAGAAACATCAACTATCATGTACATATGTGTTTTTCTAAAGGCTTTTATATATGATTTTGAGCCTTAATCTCAATTGCTGCGTTTCATCAAATAACTGCCACAGGCGCCTCCATAAATATAATGTTTTTGGTGACTTTGTTACCAATAAGCAATATTAAAGCAACAACAAACTAGCCATCAGTCAAAAGTTTGTTTAAGGGGCAGCAAATGAGTTGCAGATGGACCACTATTTACAGCTCCCTGACATCTGAGGGCTTGGTGAATGTTTTCTACAGTGTCAAGATTACATAACGTTTAAAACTTTCACTTAAATGGAGCCCCTGCTTAAGAGAGGATAGGCGAAAAGTGGATTTCTCTTTGCCAGGCTGGACATACTGTTGCAAGGGTGTGAGTGGTCTACCATACTTTTCTCCAGGACAAGGCTGCTGTTTGTTGTTATAAAACTTGGTAAGAGGAAGAAAAAGTCTGTTGTGCTTGTCTGGGGTGGTGGTGGGCAGCCTTACTGGCTCCCATTCAGTTTCTCCTTTTCCTCTTCAGAGCCTTTTCACATACTGTCCTCCTGCCAGTAACACTGAACGTAAGTCTTTAGATGGCCACTATCTGCTCATTCCAAAGGGCTTGGCCTAGGTGGCATCTTCCTGACCACGTCACCCAAGAAGGTCCCCGTTACCATTCTTTATCATTGCACTCAACTATTTTCTTCATATCAACCCACATACGTTGAAATCGTGTATGTGTAATTAAAAAAAAAAAAAAAATGTTTGTCACTTCTTTTGGACTATAAACTCAGAGACTGTGTCAGTTTGGTTTATTACTGTTCACTTATAATAGAACATCAATAAAAGGTTATTGAGTAAATGCAGAATGAAGGGTTTTACAAAATTAACACATCCCCACCTGAGGTCTTTATTTACCTGCCTGGTTAATGTTTGTTTTTCATGATAACTTTTGAAATTATTAAATTTTAAAATTAATTATTAAAATTATTAAATTTGATAAAATTACTATTTTTAGTGGGAAAATTGTTTTCACAGCTAGTATCAGAATTCCTCTTGGAAAGAGAATTTTTCTCTCGGAAAATACTACATAGGCCACTTTGGTTGGAATGGGAAAATGCCAAGGACATGGTTCATACCATTAAAATGAAACAAGGATCTGGAGAAAAAGCTCTGTATAAGATGGTAATAACAATTTGATGCTGGTGGAGGGAGCCATGCAACATGGTGGGATTCTGGAACCTTCAAACAAACAAACAAAAAATTATGTAACAGTTAAGCACGTAAATAGTTTCTCATGGCAGGGTAGCCAAAGACTTTAGAGAACACAGTTGTCTAACGTCTGGTTTTAAGTAGTTAACTCGTCCTGTCATAAATCACTTTTACAGCATCAAAATTTTGGAAAAATCTGCTCTACACACACATTATTGGGAGAAGTTTTGGGAAAAATCAATAACGAAGGGTTGTGTCCATACCTGGTCACTGTGGAAATGGAAGCAAGAACAGCTGCAGAGGTGGGAGGGGGTAACATAAGTGTCAGTGGCCTCATTCTGTCCTTTTAAGTTGTACTGTAAGTTTAATTTGTTTTTTGTTTTAATACCTTGAAAACACTTTTTATTGGTAACTTCTGGGCTTACAGAAACATCTGATTGCACTGAATGATATAAAAAGTTGAAGAACCATAATACATACATAAAATGTAATCATAGGTTAAAAACAAAGTGTATGGTATATTTATTGATATTTTTTAAAAAAAGCAGCCCACTAGTTGCCATTGAGTCGATTCTGACTAAGAGTTACCCCGTGTGTGTCAGGGTAGAACTGTGCTCCATAGAGTTTTCAGTGGCTGATTTTTCAGAAATAGATTGCCAGGTCTTTCTTTTGAGGCACCTCTGGGTGGCCTTAAACCTCTAGCCTTTTGGTTAACAACCAAGTGCATTAACCATATGTACCACAAAAAAAGCAAAAGTGTGAGTTATTAGTGATTTCTGTTTTTAATAGTGGGAATTCTATAGTTTCCATTTCAACTGGATGTAGAAATTTCTACTTACCGTAATCAATTTCCCAGGAGAGGGCTTGAAAATCCTAAGCTGTGCACCCAGCTGGAGAAACCCACTTCTTGCTTTCACCGGGGAGAGAAGTAAAGAGGATGCTTTGAGAGACCAGAGTCTCTCATAAAATACAAGCCTACCCAGGATTCTCCCTAAAGAAAATGGGCTTTTGGCTATTTCTGTGGCTGTCTTTTTGGGCCTTAATCTCTGGAGTGTTGTTTTTTCGTTTTGTTGTCACTGAGAATGTGACTTATATGTCTGCACCTTTTTCAAAGCCAGCCAAGTCTGGGGAAACACCTGATACATATAAAATCCACATGCTTGAAAGTATTTACTTTTTTCTCACTGCACCAGGCATGCACTTAAAAGTGAATGGTGGAGGCGGGGCCAAGATGGCGGAGTAGTCAGATGCTTCTGGTAAACCCTCTTACAAGAAAGACCAAAAAAAACAAGTGATTCAGTTATATATGGCAATCTGGGGGCCCTGAACACCAAAGGCAGAGTTGAGGAACCAGACTGGGTGGCAGGCGGAGGGAGAGAATGTTCGGAAGCCGCGAGGAGTTGCCAGACCTGACCCAGAGAGAGCCTGAGCCCTTCAGGCCTAATCATCTTGGGGGTGAGCAGTGAGGCAGGCAAGCAGCCATGCTCGGGAGGTGCGTTTTCTGCACAGAGAGAGACCCAGCTGGTGAGAGTCTACACAGCCACCCAGAACCAGTGAAAGCAGCCCTCGATCCAGCAAAAGGTAAGTAATTGTGTACGGCCTACTATACAGATCAAAAACAGCCCCCATTAGGGAAAAAACTCTCCCATTTACCTCCCTGCTCCCTGCTCTGCACTGGGTCCCAGACCAGCTTCAGCAATTGCCTAGTCCCCTGGGCTGGAAGTAGAATCTGTCACAAGCCTGGAGCCATTCTCCCTGCCTTGGAGAGTGAACAAATTAACAAACAGGGAAAAAAATAAACTGCCGGCTCCCCTAACGCAGGAATCCAGGGTAGGCACAGCTCATTTGCCTAGGCACAAGCATAAGGGATCCACAGACTTTGAGTACCTTAACCCTTGCATAGACTTCTGTGGGCCCATCTCAACAGCATAGGCCCTCATTACTGCAGTACAACATGGTATATTCTGGAACCCTAACTTCAACTGTTTCAGCTGTGAAGTGGCAGGTTCTTGACATTTGACACTGCTCTGCCCATTAAGCAAGGTCTTCACCTACCCCAATCAGGGGCCTGAGGACCAGTGGCTCCACTGACGCCACCTAGCCACCTGCAGGGGCCCATGAATAAGAGGTGCCCCCAGTCCTTACAGCCAACAACATTAAGTGCTCATAGTCCAGCTGTAAAATCCACCCACCAACATGCTCTAGGGAACAGGGATACGCCTTCCTCCTGGACACTCGGGGATGGTCATCAGCCCCCTGCTTTGCTCAGAGTGTGTCCCCCTGCTCCAGACAGATGCCTGTGCCTACATCAATCACCCATGCTTGTCTAGGACTGTAGGTGAGAGCCTGCACACACACTTGGTGGCTATCTACCTGGGCACCTAAGCTAAATCTATACAGGAGGAGTGGGCAGACTCCTGAGCTCACATACCTAGTAACAGACCTAACCACCTGCTGACAGGACATTAGAGCTTCAAAGTTGCCAATAATCAAACTAGCTCATATGAGCAGCCTATTTGGGCATATCAAAACAAAACAAGAAGCTAGGACACAGTAAGCAAACATAAAATAAATAAATATAATAACCTACTGATGGTGCGGAGACAACAGTCAATATCAAATCACACAAAGAGGCAATCCATGATGGCTTCAGCAAGCTCCCAAAATAAAGAATCTAGAAATTTTCCAGAGGAGGAAAATTTATTGGAATTACCAGAGGCAGAATACAAAAGATTAATATACAGAATTCTTCAAGAAATTAGGAAGGAAACTAAGCAAAACGCAGAGCACACAATAGAGGAAATTTAAAAGATTAGAGAAGAGCATAATGACAAATTTAACAGACTGCAAGAAACCATAGAGAGGCAGCAATCAGAAATCCAGAAGATTAACAATAAAATATCAAAATTAGATAACTCTATAAAAAGTCATAGGAGCAGAACTGAGGCAATGGAAGTCAGAATTAGTGAGAATGAAGATAAAGCACTCGACACAAACTTATTAGAGGGAAAATCAAATAAAAGAATTAAAAAAAAGAAGAAACCCTAAGAATTATGTGGGACTCTATCAAGAGGAATAACCTATGAGTAATTGGAGTACCAGAACAGAAGGAATAACAGAAAATACAGAAAGAATTGTTGAAGATTTGTTGACAAAAAACTTCCCTGATATCATGAAAGATGACTAGATATCCATCCAAGATGCTCATTGAACCCCACATAAGGTAGATCCCAAAAGAAAGTCACCAAGAGAAATTATAATCAAACTTGCCAAAACCAAAGACAAACAGAGAATTTTAAGAGCTGCTAGGGATAAACAAAAAGTCTTCCACAGAGGAGAGTCAATTAGAATAAGCTCGGACTACTCAGCAGAAATGAGGCAGGTAAGAAGGCAATGGGAGGACATATATAAAGCCTTGAAGGAAGAAAACTGCCAGCCAAGAATTATATATCCAGCGAAACTGTCTCTCAAATATGAAGGCAAAATTAGGGCATTTCCAGATAAATGGAAGTTTAGTGAATTTGCAAAAACCAAACCAAAATTACAAGAAATACTAAAGGGAGTCTTCCAGTTAGGAAATCAGTAACGTCAGATAACAACCCAAGACTACAACACAGGAAAGAGCAACCAGATATCAACCCAGATAGGGAAGACACAAAAGTAAATCAAAGCTAAAACACTGAAAATAGGGAAACAGATGTCAATATGTAAAAGATGACAACATTAAAACAAAAAACGAAGGAATAAAAAAGGTAGTCATAGAACTTTCATTTGGAGAGGAAGTCAAGGCGATATAAAGAAATAAAAGACTGGTATAAACTTAGAAAAATAAGCTTAAATAGTAAGGTAACCACAAAGGAAACTAATAATCCTTCAAGTCAAAATAAAAAAACAGAAAAATATGAACACTCAGCAAACATAAAATCAACAGAAAGGAAAAAGATGAAAAGAAAATACATAAAGAAAAATGACTAAGCACAGAAAATTAAGTGGAACAAAGAAACTGTGAACAACACACAAGAAAAGACATCAAAATGATGTCCCTAGACTCATACCTATCAATAATTACACAGAATGTAAATGGACTAAATGCACCAATAAAGAGACAGAGTGGCAAACTGGGTAAAAAAACACGATCAGTCTATATGCTGTCTACAAGAGACACACCTAAGATTTAAAGACACAAACAAACTAAAACTCAAAGGATGGAAAAAAATATGTCAAGCAAACAACAGTCAAAAAACAGCAGGAGTAGCAATATTAATCTCTGACAAAATGGACTTTAAAGTAAAATCTACCACAAAGGATAGAGAAGGACACCATATAATGATTAAGGGGTTAAAACACCAGGAGTTCATAACTATAATAAATATTTACACACCCAACAACAGGGCTCCAAAATACATAAAACAAACTCTACCAGCACTGAAAAGAGAGATAGACAGCTCCACAATAGTAGAAGGAGACTTCAACACACCACTTTCGGTGAAGGACAGAACATACAGAAAGAAGCTTAAGAAAGACACGGAAGAGCTAAATGCTACAGTCAACCAGCTTGATCTCATAGACATATACTGAACACTCCACCCAACAGCAGACATGTGTACTTTCTTTTCCAATGCACATAGAACATTCTCCAGAATACACCACATATTAGGCCATAAAGCAAGCCTTAACAAAATCCAAAGCATGGAAATATTACAAAGCAACT
>NW_004444107.1:5551110-5589012 GCF_000243295.1 Trichechus manatus latirostris | reverse complement strand
GAGAGCAGCAAAAGAAGCCCTCAGGTGCCAGAAGGAAGGAAATAATAAGAATTAGAGCAGAATTAAAAGAAATACAGAAGAGGAAAACAATTGAAAGAGTTAACAAGACCAAAAGCTGGTTCTTTGAAAAGATCAAGAAAATTGATAAACCACTGGCCAAACTGACAAAAGAAAAAAGGGAGAGGAAGCAGATAACCTGTATAAGAAATAAGATGTGTACTATCACAACAGACCCAACTGAAAATAAAAGAATCCTAACAGAATACTGTGAAAAACTGTACTTTAACAAATTTGAAAACCTAGAGGAAATGGACAAATTTCTAGAAACTCACTGCCTACCTAAATTAACACAAACAGAAGTAGAACAACTAAATAAACCCATAACAAAAGAAACGATTGAAAAGGTAATTAAAAAACTACCAACAAAAAAAAGCTTCACTGGAGAATTCTACCAAACTTGCAGAGGTATTTCCAAGCATAGAAAAGGATGGAATACTCCCAACTCATTCTATGAAGCCAGTATGACCCTGATACCAAAACCAGGTAAAGACACCACAAAAAAAAGAAAATTACAGACCAGCGTCCCTCAGGAACACTGACACAAAAATCCTTAACAAAATTCTAGCCAATAGAATTCAGCAACATATCAAAAAAAATTCATCATGATCAAGTGGGATTTATACCAGGTATGCAGGGATAGTTCAACATTACAAAAACAATCAATAATCCATCAGATAAATAAAACAAAAGAGAAGAACCACATGATCTTATCAATCGATGCAGAAAAGGCATTTGACAAAGTCCAACACCCATTCATGATAATAACTGTCCACAAAATAGGAATAGAAAGGAAATTCCTCAGTATAATTAAGGGCATTTATACAAAGGCAACAGCCAACATCATCCTAAATGGAGAGATTTTGAAAGCATTCCCCTTGAGTACGAGAACCAGACAACCAGACAAGGATGACCTTTATCACCAGTCTTATTCAGCATTGTGCTAGAGGTCCTAGCCAGAGCAATTAATCTAGGAAAAGAAATAAAGGGCATCCATATTGGTAGGGAAGAAGTCAAAGTATCTCTATTTGCAGATGATATGATCTTATACACAGAAAACTGCAAAGAATCCGCAAGAAAACTACTGGAACTAGCAGATTTCAGCAAAGTTTCAGGATACAAGATAAACATACAAAAATCAGTTGGATTCCTTTACACCAACAAAGAGAACCTCAAACAGGAAATCACCAAATCAATACCATTTTCAACAGCCCCCAAGAAGATAAAATACTTAGGAATAAATCTAAACAGAGATGTAAACGATCTATACAATGAAAACTACACGACACTACTGCAAGAAACCAAAAGAAACCTGCATAAGTGGAAAAACATGCCTTGCCCATGAATAAGTAGACTCATCATTGTCAAAATGTCAGTTCCACCCAAAGCGATCTACAGATACAATGTAATCCTGATCCAAATTCCACCAGCATTTTTTAATGAGTTGGAGAAACAAATCACCCACTTCATATGGAAAGGGAAGAGGTCCCAAATAAGTAAAGCATCACTCAAGCAGAACAAAGTGGGAGGCCTCACACTACCTGCGTTTAGAACCTATTATACTGCCACAGTAGTCAAAACAGCCTGGTACTGGTACAGCAACAGATACAGAGACCAATGGAACAGAATTGAGAATCCAGACATAAATTCGTCCACCTATGAGCAGCCAATATTTGACAAAGGCCCAAAGTCCATTAATTGGGGAAAAGATACTCTCTTTAAGAAATAGTGCTGGCGTAACTGGATATCCATCTGCAAAAAACTGCAACAAGACCCATACCTCACAGCATGCACAAAAACTAACTCAAAATTGATCAAAGACTTAAATATAAAATCAAAAACGATAAAGATCATGAAAGAAAAAATAGGGACAATGCTAGGAGCCCTAATACATGGCATGAACACAATACGAACCAGAATTAACAATGCACAAGCACGAGAAGAGAGACTAAACAAATGGGAGCTCGTAAAAATCAAACACTTATGCTCATCAAAAGACTTCACCAAAAGAGTTAAAAGACAACCTACAGACTGGGAAAAAATTTTGGGTTATGACAAATGGGATCAGCGTCTAATCTCTAAAATCTACAAGACACTGCAAAGCCTCAACAACAAAAAGACAAATAACCCAATTAAAATCTATAAGACAGTGAAAAATCTCAACAACAAAAAGACAAATAACCCAATTAGAAAATGGGCAAAGGATATGAATAGGCAGTTCGCCAAAGAAGATATTCAGGTGGCTAACGGACACATGAAGAAATGCTCACGATCAATAGCCATTAGAGAAATGCAGATCAAAACTACAATGAGACATCATCTCACCCCAATAAGGCTAGCATTTATCCAAAAAACACAAAATAATAAATGTTGGAGAGGTTGTGGAGAGACTGGAACACTTATAGACTGTTGGTGGGAATGTAAAATGGTACAACCACTTTAGAAATAGATTTGACACTTACTTAAAAAGCTAGAAATGGAAGTACCATATGATCCAGTTATCCTGCTCCTTGCAATACATCCTAGAGAAATAAGAGCTGTCACATGAATAGGTATATGCACACCCATGTTCATTACAGCACGGTTCACAATAGCAAAAAGATGGAAACAACCTAGGTTCCCATTAACTGACAAATGGATAAACAAATTATGGTATATCCACACAATGGAATACTACGCAACAATGAAGAACAACAATGAAGCCGTGAAACATAACGTGGAGGAAGCTGGATGTCATTATGCTGAGTGAATTTAGTCAGTCACGGAGGGACAAGTATTGTATAAGACCACTACGATAAGAACTCAAGAAAAGGTTTAAACACAGAAGAAAACATTCTTTGATGGGTACGAGGGTGGGGAGGGAGGGTGAGGGTTATTTACTAACTAGATAGTAAATAAGAATTGTCTTGGGTGAAGGGAAGGACAGCACACACTACAGGAGAAGTCAGCACAACTGGACTAAACCAAAGCTAAGAAGTTTCCTGAATACAATCAAACACTTTGAGAGACGGAGTAGCACCGGTAGGGGTCTGGGGACCATGCTTTCAGGCGACATCTAGGTCAATTGGCATAACAAAGCTTATTAAGAAAATGTACTGGATCCTACTTTGGTGAGTAGCGTCTGGGGTCATAAAAGCTTGCATCAATTGGTCCCAACCACCTGGAGTAAAGGAGAATGAAGAACAACAAAGACACAAGGAAAGACTGTATGTGTTCGGTTGAGCTTCAGGGAAGATATATGTAGGAAGGTGGTGACGCTTACAGTAAAGAGCATAGGCTATGTACTTTGGAATCAGACACACCTGTGTTGCCTTGGTCATGTGCCTTAACATCCATGAAACTCATTTTGCGCTTCAGTGAAATTAGGTATAGGTAACATCATTTCTGCTACGTCAGGCCTTGTGGTGTAAATGGCAGATATGAGTACCTTTCAGAAACCAAACAGTTACAGTATAAAAACTAGCTTTCAGGACACTGTTGTTGTTAGTTGTTGGCGAGTTGGCTCCAACTCATAACAACCTTATGTATAACAGAATGAAACATTGCTTGATCCTGTACCATCTTAATTCTCATTGCTATGTTTGAGTCCACTGTTGTGGCTATTGTGTCGTATTTGTCGTATTTTGAGTGCCTTCCAACCTAAGGGGCTCATCTTCCAGCTCTACAATGGACACTGTTCTGTTATGATCCATAATGCTTTCATTGGTTGATTTTTGAAAGTAGATCACCAGGCGTTTCTTTCTAGTCTGGAAGCTTTGCTGAAATATGTCCACCATGGGTGACCCTGCAGGTATTTGAAATACTGGTGGCATAGCTTCCAGCATCATAGAAACAGTCAAGCCACCACAGTACAACAAACTGCCTGACAGGCGGTAGTTCAGGACACTAGTATATTCTATTTGTTTATCTGTAGCCGTCTCTGCATAAAACATCTTTCCCTTCCCCAGTTATTTGCTTAGTTAATCTCTCTTCTTTCAAGATGTATTTCAAACTTGTCACTTTCAGGGAGCCTTGCCTCACTCTCTGCTTTTTATTACATGCTCCATATTTTGTGCCCTATTTCTTGCCCTAACACACGGTATTGAGAAATTGCTTTTTGACTTACTTGTTTCCTCTGCTTGTCTCTGAACTTTATGAAGGCAGAAAACTTATCTGTTTTTATCGTAGTATCCTTCATGTCAATCACAGGGCTTGGCACAGGGTCAGCCCTCAACAAATATTAATTTAATGAATTACTTATGTAGTGACCCTTCAAGAAGTGTTTAGATTTCTCTAAGGGAATAATTCAGTTGTGTTAAAAAAAAAAAAAAAAAACTTAGCATTACAATCATGTGTTTTATTTCTGGCTTAATAATACGCTTTTAAAAGGGGAGAGATGCAGTGTTAGATCAGAAAGAGGACTTGGAACTCATGTAATTCAATAATAGAATTTTATGAGGAGGAAACTAAAATCCAGAGAAATTAATCAATTCATCTGACATCATAGAGCTTATTAATGATAGAGTCAGTATTTCAGAGTGAGGCATTGTTCAAGGTTGGACTTTCAGAGTCAAACCTATGTTAAACTGTGAATTAACCACTTTGCTTTGTTACGTTGAATAGTCATTGACTTACCCAGTCTTCAGTTTCTTCACCTTTAAGATGAAGAGTGTGTTCAGAAAAGAGGGTGAGACAGAAGACTATGCTTGTGAGGATTAAATGAGTTAATATATGAGAAAGCACTATATAGTTGTATAGCCAAAAAACCAGTTGCAGTGAGTTGATTCCAACTCATGGAGACCCCATGTGTGTCAGAGTGGACCTGTGCTCCTATGGGGTTTTCAATGACTGATGTTTTGGAAGTAGATTACCAGGCCTTTCTTATGAGGCACCTCTGGGTGAAATCAAACCTCCCACTGCTTGGTTAGTGGCCAAGCACATCAACTGATTGTGCCACCCAGGGATTTCTGCAGTTGTCCCTAGGCAGCACAGACAGGTAAGCACTTGACTACTTGCTGAATAGCAGGCTGTCTGAACATTTCCAGAGGCGCCTTGAAAGACAGGTCTGGTGACCTGCTTCTGAAAGGTCACAACCTTGAAAAAACCTATGGAGCAGTTCTATTCTGCACATATGGGGTCTCCATGAGTCAGAATAGACTGTCCTCAACTGGCAACAACATACAATAATAGTTATGGCTACCGAGTCTTACGATTCTTCATTGAGAACTCTTGATGCTGCCTCTTTGACTCTGAGGGGAAACACTTGGTCAAGTCTCTGTATTACTAGTTAATTCCACAACAAATACATGCGAATATCCTTTCTTATTATAATAAGGAAATTTGCTGTTAAAGTTGTTAAATGCTCCTTGGGAACACCTTATAAGGAAACAACTACCAATTTGGTCTAGTCTCTCTCCTTTCCATCAGTTTAATTTTCTAACCTCCAGATGATTGAATAGTACATATTGTCTTGATTTTGACCTGCAAATAACAAGCTGCCATTTGTGATTTCCTTCCTAAATTAAAGATAATTATAAACACTCATATTCTTGTGATAATGTTTAGAAGAGAGCTGGGACATAGAATATTATTTTGCCATACTAAAATAATGCTGACGTTTGATTATCATGCTAGGTTATTCTGAACACTTTTTAGCCATCAGGCCTCAAATCTGTGGGAGCCTGTGCTAACACGTAAGTATTTAGGACTGCCATATCAGAGTAGACAGTGATAATAAGGAGTAGAAATAGATGGCATAAAGGGAGCTGTAAGCGTGGCCTGAGGCAAAGTTGTGAGGTGGAAGAGGTTAATCTTTGTTTTTGTTTTTTTTTTTCTCCAATCTCATCACGCTTTTGACTGTGTTCCCTTACCTGGACCCCCCATCTACAGAAACTTGTCCCCTGGGTGCCCAAACATATGCTCTCCTGATCATCTGGAACTTGTTACAACATGCTTTCCCCTTTTCTGTACGAGGTGAGAGCGACTGGTTCTATCCCACTAGTGGAGGAGGCTGTCTCTGCATTCTGGGCTCATCCTCACTTTTCAGGTAACATGTTTATTGTAACAGTTTTTCTGTGTACGTGCAACTACTTTTGCTATCAAACCCAAAGCAAAGCAAAGGGATTAACAGTTCCCAACACTTTAGACTTCACAGTTTGTCAGGAAGTCCAGGACTGTTTTTTAATCAATGTATCTAATTTTGAGGATGTTCTTTATAGAGAATATAAATATATATATCTTTTTTTCCATTGCATTCTTCAGTTTTAATTCTTTATTCTGGAGGCAAAAATTTACTCTAATCCTACTGCTATTTGATGAGTGTTCACTTATTTGAAGGTGGCTATAGTCCTTCGTGGAGCCCTGACGACACAGTGGTTAAGAACTCAGCTGCTAACCAAAAGGTCAGCAGTTCAAATCCACCAGGCACTTCTTGGAAACCCTATGGGGCACTTCTACTCTGTCCTACAGGTTCACTATGAGTTGGAATCGACTTGAGAGCAATGGGTTTGGTTTTTCGGTATAGTCTTTCACAAATAGGGGCAATGGTGATTCAGTGGTAGAATTCTTGCCTTCCTGCAGGACACCTGGGGTCCACTCTTGGCCAGTGGGTCTCGTGTGCAGCTGCCATCCATCCACCAGTGGAGGCTTGCCTGTTGCTATGATGCTGAACAGGTTTCAGTGAAGCTTCCTGACTAAAATGGTCTAGGAGGAAAGGCCTAGCTATCTACTTCCAAAAATCAGCCAGTGAAAACCCTGTAGATCACAACAGTCTGATCTGCAATGAATCATGAAGATGGCATAGGGGGCCAGCTTATTGTAGCTAACAACAACAGTCCTTCACAAGTCTTCTTATCTCATGTTTAAATATCAACTTACCATCTTTCTTTAGCTAATATGGATTCTTGGACCTTCACCAGCCTGATTGTCTCCTTTTGGATGCTGTCATGGATTGAATTGTGTACCTCAAAAATATCTGTCAACTTGGCTGGGTCATGATTGCCAGTATTGCATGATTGTGTACCATTTTGTAATCAGATGTGATTTCTTTATGTGTTGTAAACTCTATGACTATGATCTAATAAGATGGATTAGTGGCAGTTATATTGATGAGATCTACAAGATTAGATAGTGTCTTAAGCCAATCTCTTTTGAGATATAAAAGAGATAAGCAAGCAAAGAGACATGGGGACCTCATACCACCAAGAAAGCAATGCCGGGAGCAGAGCGCATCCTTTGGACCTGAGGTTCCTGCTCTGAGATGCTCCCAGACCAAGGGAAGACTGATGAATCACAAGGACTTCTATCCAGAGTTGACAGAGAGAGACGCCTTCCCCTGGAGCTGGCGCCCTGAATTCGGACTTCTAGCCTACTGGACTGTGAGAGAATAAACTCTTTGTTAAAGCCATCTACTTGTGGTATTTCTGTTATAGCAGCACTAGATAACCAAGACAGACGCACACAATTTTTTAGAGTGCCTCTAATAGTCTGGTGGCTATAGACTCAATATTTGAAGCCCTTGACCTCATGTTACTCTTACAATTTTCTCCTTCCTTCTTGTTGACACTTGCTATGGCTCACTGTCTCCTTGCCTTCTCCGTTGCTTTCATTTCCTAAGGAATCTTTGTTAATTTACTTGTCATTCTCCTAGAACTGAGTAAAATTAGCATTGAAAAGTTTCCTTAACGTGTATTTTTTGTGTGTGATTACATTCCCTGATAAGTGTTAACAATTTTTTTTTAAAAAAAAAAACAATTTATCTTTGTGGAATAAGTGAATTCCAAAAATATGAACACTACAGAAGTTTCCAAAGGAAAAGTAAAAGTTCTTATTCCTTCCTAATGACCCTCTGTTCTACTTCCAACAGATACACTATTAGCCATTTCCGGTGTGTTCTTCCAGACTTCTGTATACATCAAGCAGACAAATGCCAGGTACAAATTTCAAGCCAAATGGTTGTGCAGATACCCACCTTAGCTTTTTGTGCCCGAACTTAATTTCTATTTGGAGCCCCAGTTCTCCTGAGGGGTGAGGTTGTCACTGAGTTCTGGGAGGCCAAGCAGTGTCAAGGGGGTAGGGCAATGGGTTTGGTTTTGGTTTTGTTTTTAGGGTAGAATTGCCAGATAAAACACTTACTCCCCAAATTTATTTTTTGTTTATCTGAAAATTCAAACTTAATCGAGTGTCCTATGTGTTTATTTGCTAATCTGGCAACCATTATTTAGAGGTACCCCAGTTTAACACCAGCATCCCTGCCTGATAACACCAAGGCAAAGTCCATCTGTGAACAAACTTCTTACAATATGCACAAAGCTCTCAATCAAACTCATTTTATTGACTTATTACTATGTATGATTAGACAAGCAATGATCACCAAATATTCAAGGAGTGCTTCAGTATAAAAGTGAGAGACTAAAATAAAAAATAAACAGAAAACATTACCCTAAAGGATATAAAATATTCAGAGAACAGAATAAAATTTAAAAAAAATAAATAACCACATACTCCAAAAACCAAAATAGTTGCAATCAAGTCAGTTCTAACTCATGGCAACCCCATATGTGTTAGAGTAGAATTGTGGTCCATACTTTTTTTTTTTTTTATTGTACTTTAGATGAAGGTTTACAGAACAGATAATTTCTCATTAGACAGTTAGTACACATATTGTTTTTCGACAATGGTTAACAACCCCATGACATGTCAACACTGTCCTTTCTCAACCTTGGGTTCCCTATTACCAGCTTTCCCGTCCCCCTCTGCTTTCTAGTCCTTGTCCCTGGACTGTTGTGCTCCATTAGTCTCGTTTTGTTTTATGGGACTGTCTAATCTTTGGCTGAAGGGTGAACCTCAGGAGTGACTTCATTACTGAGCTAAAAGGGTGTCCAGGGGCCATACCCTCAGGGTTTCTCCAGTCTCTGTCGGAACAGTAAGTTTGGTCTTTTTTGTGGGTTAGAATTTTGTTCTACATTTTTCTCCAGCTCTGTCCAGGACCCTCTGTTCTGATCCCTGTCAGGGCAGTCAGTGGTGGTAGCCGGGCACCATCTAGTTGTACTGGACTCAATCTGGTGGAGGCCGTGGTAGTTGTGGTCCATTAGTCCTTTAGATTAATCTTTCCCTTGTATCTTGTTTTCTTCATTCTCCCTTGCTCCCGAAGTGGTGAGACCAGTGGAATATCTTAGATGGCTGCTCACAGGCTTTTAAGACCCCAGATGCTACTCTCCAAGGTAGAATGTAGAACATTTTCTTTATAAAATGTGTTATGCTAGTTGAGCTAGACGTTCCCAAAGACCATGGTCCCCACAGCCCTCTGCCCAGCAGTTCGGTCCCTCAGGGAGTTTAGATGTGTCTATGGAGCTTGCATGACTTTTCCTTGTGCAAGTTGTGTTGGCTTCCCCAGGATTGTGTACTGTCTTACCCTTCACCAAAGTTACCACTTATCTATTGTCTATTTAGTATTTCCCCACCCCACCCCTCCCATCCCTCGTAACCAACAAAGATTGTTTCTTTTTGTGTGTAAACTTTTTCATGAGTTTTTACAGTAGAGGTCTCATACAATATTTGTCCTTTTGTTATTGACTTATTTCACTCAGCATAATGGCCTCCAGTTTCATCCATGTTATGAGATGCTTCACAGATTCATCATTGTTCTTTATTGTTGCATAATACTCCATTGTGTGTATGTACCATAGTTTGTTTATCCATTCATCTGTTGATGGGCATCTAGGTTGGTTCCCATCTTTTTGCTATTGTGAACAATGCTGCAATGAACATGGGTGTGCATATTCATGTGACAGCTCTTATTTCTCTGGGATATATTCCTAGTAGTGACATTGCTGGATCGTATGGTATTTCTATTTCTAGCTTTCTAAGGAAAATGATTATATGAAGGTATTTGTTCAGGGCCAGCTCATTTTTTTGGAGATAAACCTCTAATTCTTTGCTTGGAGCAGAAACCATTGATTGTTGTACTTGTGATGTGTATGTGTTCATGTGGAGTAAGATAGGCAGTAGAAAGTTCCATATATGCAAATTTTCAACCAGTCCCCTTTTTTTCCATTGCCATATCTCACTACTGCTTCCTAAAGTAACAGACATTTCCAAGTACCATGTTTCTCTGTGATTTTATGACCTTGATGAGCTCTTATTTCAACTGAGTCCTCTGTAATGCATCTTGTAGGCCAGAGCTTCTGAACCCATATGCCCCAGGTAGATTACAATACATAACAAGATGTTGATAATTATACATTTTTATGGTAAAAAAATTAAAAATACTTTTATTATCCTTCAAAAACTTTGTAGCAGTTAATTAAAAAAATTAATACATTTTATTTTTTAGAGCAGTTTTATGTTTATGGAAAAATTGTGCAGTGAGTACCAAGAGTTCCCATACTCCCCCTCTCCCTCCGGCACATAGCTTTTCCTATTATTAATATCTGCATTAGTGTGATACGTTTGTTACAACTGATGAACCAATATTGATACAATATTATTTATTAAAGTCCAGAGTTTATATTAGAGTTCACTCTTTGTGCTATACAGTTCTTTGGATTTTGACAAATGCATAATGTCATGTGTCCACCATTACAGTATCATGCAGAAAAATTGTACCATCCTAAAAATGTCCTATATTCCACCTATTCATCCCTCCTGCTGAACCCCTGACAACCACTGATCTATTTACTGCCTCTATAGTTTTGCTTCAGAAGTTAATTTTTTTTAGTTAACATTCTTTGGTTGACTTCCTGATTTCAGTAATTTTTATTTTAATGAATTAAGTTTCTATGCAGAACAGTCGTTGTCAGAGAGCAACAGAGCATCCTCTATTACTTTTGTTGTAACTTTTTTTTGTCTTCCATGAGGTCCTTTGTTTTGAATGTGAATATGAAATATTTAATACTACAGCAGCCCACTTCTGGCTAGGGAGGTATATCATGCAAGAGTCTTCTGCAAACCAGGCTCGATTTTTTTCCTTCCTCGGTTAACTGGCCCTAGGGAAATCCCCATGCAGCCATAAGCACTATTCGTGAAGGGAGATGTGGCAGTACAGCAGGAGCATGAACAATATGTTCCCTACTTATGCCTTTAGGTCCTGCTAGAGTCCAGTCTTGTATATGTTGTTTTCACACAGCAACTTTATGGTTTACTGGATCAGATAACACCCAGTTCGTGAAGAACAGTCACATCTCATGTTACTTGATATCTCATAGTTATGTCTCAGTCTCCAGCAAGGAGACTGGTAGCAAGAGAGCATCTGTTTTGTAAAAGGAGAATATTTACCCTCTACAAATGGGCTTTCATGTCTCCAAAACCCTAGAGGCCTGTCTGTGAATTTTCAACCAGGGCTTGCCATAGGGTCCACACAGCAATCATTTTGCCACAGGCCCTTTGATCACCAATAGATCCTCTGGATTATGGGAGCCAACAGGCAAGCTGCTTGTGTTGTAACCTGGTTTAGCTGAAGTGTCTAATTGTAGGCTGGCTCCTGCTTACGGTTGGCAGCCTAACAAATTATTTATGTAATGAGTTGAAGAAGCACATAGAAATATTGTGTTCCCCCCCCCTAAAAAAAAAAAAAAAACCCACAAATGCTGCATCTCTTTAGTGATAAGGAAGCTAGGTGCAGCACATCACCTTGTGGGGGATATCCTGACATGCCTTAGACTCTGGGCTTCCTAAAATTTTAAAGACTTAGAATGACCCTTGAGTTTTTCCAGCAATTATTTCTCCATATGTTTAGAGTTTCTACTACTACCTGCTAGCCATCTAGGGTACCTGTTATTTCCTGCTCACCTGATTTTATTAGCTTGATATCATCACTATGGTGGATCAGCCTGGTGGCCTGGGCAATGGTGAGATGATACAAATCTTTGAGGATTAGACTATGGCACAGAGCCAGAGAACTGAAGAGGAAAAATGGTGACCTTAACCTTCTGAACTTGCTAGCTGAAAGCAGATATTTGTGTGTGTGTGTCTGTGTGTGTGTTTGTGTGTGTATGTGCATGTGTGAGTGTATATGTATGTGTGAGTGTGTGTGTATGTCTGAGTGTGTGTGAGAGCATGTGTGAGTGTATGTGTGTGAGTGTGTGTCTGTGAGAGCATTATGTGTGTGTATGTGAGTGTGTGTGTGAGTGTGTGAGACCATGTATGTGTGTGTATGTCAGTGTGTGTGTATGAGAACATGTATATGTGAATGTGTATGTCAGAGTGTGTGTTTGAGAGCACGTATGTGTGTGTTTGTGAGTGTGTGTGTATGTAAACTGGAGCAGACAAAGTACATGTTGATTTGCTCCAGTAAAGAGCCTGCATATGATTAAAGTCACCACTTGATTAAGTTAACAATAATCCATTGATTTTATCTAAGGCCAATCTCTCTTCTGCACAGGCCAAACAGGCAAGGTAAATGGGCTATTCTTCAGGTTCACAATCCCAGGATTTTTCAAGTTCTTCATCGTGGCACTAATATCTGAAAGTTCTCAGCAGTGCAGAATTGATTTTGTTTACTACTTTAGTAGGGAGGTGTTGTCCAGAGGCTCCCAGTTTGCTGTTTGTACCATAATAGCCCTTTCTCCGTAATTCAGGGAGCCAATGCTGGGATGCTGCCGGTAACTGAGTTCAGCTGAGCACTGAGGAAATAACCACAAGTGTGTTCTTAAACACATTAGGCCCACTTTGAGGTGGAGTTGAACAAAAACTCCAGTTATCATCTGACCCCTAAATACTTCCTTTCTAACTCTTAGAACATAATGGCGTTCTGGGTTCTCAGGGGTTTATGTCATCTCAGAATTGTTATTTTTGTTAGCTGCCACTGAGTCGGCCCCCAACTCATGGCAACCCTATGCACAGTGGAACAAAACGCTGCCTGGTCCTGTGCATCTTCGTGATCAGTTTGCGGATCAGACTGTTGTGATCCGTAGGGGTTTTATTGGCTGATTTTTGGAAGCGGATAGCCAGGTCTTTCTACTAGTCTGTCTTAGTCTGTGTCAAAGTTTGTATTATGTCCCCCAAAAAATGTGTCCATCAGTTTGGCTAGGCCATGATTCCTGGTACAGTGTGATTTTCCTGTATGTTGTAAACCTGCCTCTATGATGTTAATGAGGGAGGATGGGTGGCAGTTGTGTTAGTAAGGCAGGACTGGATCTACAAGACTGGATTGTGTCCTGAGGCAATCTCTTGAGATATAAAAGACAGAAGTGAGCAGAGAGACAGGGGGACCTCATACCATCAATAAAGCAGTGCCAGGAGCAGAGCGCGTCCTTTGGATCAGGGTCCCTGTGCAGAGAAGCTGCTAGTCCGGGGGAACACCGAAGAGAAGAAGGCCGACAGAGAGAAAAAGCCTTCCCCTGGAGCTGACGCCCTGAATTTGGACTTTTAGCCTACTTTAACTGTGAGGAAATAAACTTCTCTTCGTTAAAACCATCCACTTGTGGTGTTTTTGTTATAGCAGCACTAGATGACTAAGATAGTCTGGAAGCTTCACTGGAAACTGTTCAGCTTCATAGCAACATGCAAGCCTCTACTGACAGAGAGTTGGTCATTCATTGCACATGAGGTTCATTGGCCTAGAATTGAACCCAGATCTCTCACATGGAATGTGAGAATTCTACCACAGAACTACCAATGTCTCATATTACTGGAAATGGTGGGTATTTCCTTTTCCCAACATAGTTATCTTGGTAAGTGACCCTCCTCCCTTTAGGGTAGGCTAGAAGAAATATTTATTCTTGTGGTATTACTACATGATCCCTCTTCAAGTCCACCTGGTCTTACTTTCATTCAGGGATTCACAGTGTATTTACTAAACAAGCCTGGAAACTGGATGAGGAGCTATAACTCTTTTGTGCTCCTTCAAGTCAGTCCTCTGTTCACCAGATATAGAAGGTTTTTATTATTTTTGTTGTTATTATACAAATCAAGTAGAACCTCAGTAAAGAGCCCATCTATTTCAACCCTAGGCTGCTTTATCAATTGACCCAGACCAAAGATTCCTGTAGGACAAACCATTCTGATAACTGCTCTGGTCCTGCTGTCCATCATGGTCATCCTGCCAATCTTGCTTCCCTTGGTTAGTGCTACTCCACTTGGCTCACTGAAGTCAAGGAGCCCATTTAAACGGCAGCATCTTTCAACCTGGAAGGAGAGCCACTACAGAACTGAACACTGATTACAACAATGTATTTCTTAGTGTTTTGGTATGAGAAGGGTATTCTGGGCTTCCCAGGGGATGTAGTTGGGAAGTGGGTCAGTGTGTAGTACATGATGAATTTATTCCAACAGTTCTATCTTCCTAAAGCATGGGTTTCCTTTCATTACTGTATTGCAAGGACTTCTTGACATTTCAGGTTCATTTAGTATAGGGCACTATTGTGTCCAGGTTTCAATCAACTAACTTAAATAATTAGGACCATTCCCAGCTTTTTTAGCTGTGATATTAAATCTGGATTCAATGGTTCTATAGTTACAGTCACGCATATAAATTTACCATGCCCTATAATTTTATTCCTTCCTCCCTGGTCTATCACTCTTAGAATATATTTCCATGATACTCCCCAGATTGATGACAACATAAAAATAAAATCTTTTAATTATTTTGTTGTGTAATCTGTTTACTTTCTGAGCTAAACTTTGTACCATCCCCACCATGATATGCTTGGCTCTGATTGTAGTTATTGATCTTCAGGCAGTGAAGGTTGGAAGGACTGGAGCATGAGAATATTTTGCATCCTATCAAAAGGTATCCTACTCAGGTGAAGTGACTATGGCATATTATATGGGTTACCAAAATATTGGAAGGGTTGAAGAAATAAGTTCTGGCCTGACCATCCAGAAATGATTCCCAGAGCCACAGCACAGAACGAGCTGCCACTGTAGCCACTGCACTTGCCATGATGAGGGAACTGCCTATGAGGTTGAAAAGTCACCACTACTGTTGCTTTCTCCAGAACCATGCTGCAGCTGGTAAGATCCATACCAGCAAAGTGGATGTTTCATTCCTTGCCGCTCCTCTTCATTCCTCAGTACTGAAATCAAGTTTCACAAACAACATACATTCAGTTGGTGAAACCTAAATCATACTTGGCACTCCAGCTGCAAGATTACCTGGGAAATGTAGTTTTTATCTGTAGTTCACTAAGATTGGAATAGAAGTCGAATAAGCCAATCTGTTGTATTCTTCATCTGATTCTTAATTGTAACATACTTTTCTTTCTGCCTGTTTTTCTTATTTTGTTGTTTTTTTCTTTGTATCTATGCTTAGATTCTGTCATGCATCCATTCTGATTACTCAGTTTTGAATGTACCAGCTATTTGCTCAAAAATAGCATAGAGTGAAGCAGGGAGTAAGATACAGAGCAGTTGACAGCATCAATTTGTGAGTATTGTTCCAAAACAATTCTCTCATATTTGCTGCAGCTTCTACGTTGGGGCATGTTCTCTTTCACTTGGACATGCATACAGTGATATGCTATATATCAATGGTTTTCCAAATTGTTATGTTTGTGTTTATTTAGTTCTCTTATTGTGACACTGGTATCTACTGCAAATCTGATTATACTTTCTACCTCATCCCCACTCCAGTTGCTGGGTAAGGAAGCTATCTCTCAGGAAATACTTCCAGGCAAGTATAAATGGATTCTCCTTTGGTCTTGTGTTATGGATTGAACCGTGTCCCCCAGAAAGACATGCTGAAGTCCTATTCCCTGGTACCTGTGAATGTAGCCTTGTTTGGAAATAGGTTCTTTGAAGATGTTATCAGTTAGATTAACATGAAGTCATACTGGAGTAGGGTGGATCCTAATCCAATATGAGTGGTGTCCTTATAAGAGACTCACAGAGATAAACAGAGGGAAGATGGCCATGTGAAGACGGGGCAGAGATTGGGGTGATGCATTTACAAGCCAAGGAATGCCAAGGATTGTCTGCCATCACCAGAAGCTAAGAGACAGGCATAAAACAGATTCTTTCTCAGAGCTCTTAGAAACCTTAGACACCCCGATTTGGGGCTTTTAATGTCCAAAACCGTAAAAGAATACATTTCTATTCTAGTAAGGCACCCAGTTTGTAGTACTTCTTTAAGTCACTCTAGAAAAATAATATAGTCCTGCTTACCCTACTATTCTGTGTGGGTGGAACTGGACAAGTTGAAAACTCATTGATGCAAGTAAACAATAGTTGCTGAGGCTGCGAGGGCTATGCCTCTTACTTAGAACTCCATTCCTTGCAGAAACTCTGGAAAGGTATATATTAATTCATGATATCCTCTCTGGATTTGGCAGGTATTCATCACAGTTTATAGTTTGGAATTATGATTATTGATAATCATAGTTTAATTGGAGTTTTCTTTACTACCTTTTGTTCTTTGTTGTTTTGTGGGCTCAGCTAGTAGAGTATTAAAACAGTGGAAAGGTCAGAGGTTCGAATACACCAGCTGCTCTACAAGGGAAAGATGTGGCAGTCTGCTTCCCTAAAGATTACAGCCTTGGAAACCCTCTGGAGCAGTTTTGTCCTGTCCTATAGGGTCACTAGGAGTCAGAACCTACTCCACGGCAACAGGATTTTTTTTTTTTTTTTAACCTCTATGATGTTAATGAGGCAGGCTCAATCTACAGGATTAGTTTGAATCTTGAGTTAATCTCTTTTGAGCAGAGAGGAGAGGGACATCATTACCACCAAGCAAGAAGAGCCAGGAGAGTGCACGTCCTTTGGACCTGAGGCCCTAGCACTGAAAAGCTCCTAGACCAGGGGAAGATTGATGACAAGGACCTTTCCCTAGAGCCAACAGAGAGAGAAAGCCTTTCCCTGGAACTGGCACCCTGAATTTGAACTTCTAGCCTTCTAGACTATGAGAAAACAAATCTCTGTTTTTAAAGTCATCCGCCTGTGGTATTTCTGTTATAGAAGCACTAAATAACTGAGAGAGTATTTACTCATGTAGCTTTTAACTGGTTTCTTCATGTCACTGGAGCTCAATAGCAACCACATAAAGAATAAATTTAATAAATCCAAATGAATGATGATCTAGTTTGGAATCTAACTGAAGGAAAATGCAAATGACAACTTCTACCTCCACATTGTTTATCAAACGTGTGATAGATATAACCTTTTCACCGCATAGAGTCCTGAGGAAACTTCTCATCTGGGGGCATCCATAAAAAATTATGAGAATATCTTGCCTCTTCTCTGACCAATCTTCCCTTCAAAGCACCCTTGGATGCTTAATAGACTCAACAGTATATTAGGAATAAATGGCTTCCCTGGAGATACGGAGGAGAAATGAACATAAGTATTATGGGTATTAGGATGAGTAGTAAAACTAGTAATATTTAGGTCATAAATGGAAATGTCAGTGTGTCCTGGCACTATTTGCATTGCATATTTATTATTTTAGTTATTTATATCCTGCTTTGTTTTAAATAGCCCTGGTGGCACAGTGGTTAAGAGTTCAACTGCTAAGCAAAAGGTCAGCAATTCGAATCCACCAGCCACTCCTTTGAAATCCTATGGGGCAGTTCTACTTTGCCCTATAGGGTCGCTGTGAATCGGAATCAACTCGACGGCAATAAGTTTCGTTTCTAAAAAGATTTTGGGCAACTTACAAAAATATACAGCATAAAATAAAATAAGTGAATAAACTGAGGTAAAAAGACATGTTATCAGGAGGGAAAGATCCCTGGAGAAGGACATCATGTCTGGTAAAGTAGAAGATCAGCCAAAAAGAGGAAGACTCAACGAGATGGACTGACACAGTGGCTGCAGCAATGGGCTCACACATAGCAACGACTGTGAAGATTGTGCAGGACTGGGCAGTGTTTCGTTCTGTTATACATAGGGGGGCTATGAGCAGGAGCTGATTTGATGACACCTAATGACAACAACAACAAAGGGAAAAAATTATGGAAAAAAACAAGATGAAGCCGGGGTGAGAGAATTTAACAAATGTTTGTTCAAAGGCTACTTGCTAAAAGTGAGCTTGCAATTTGGCTCAGAATTTTCTAGCAGCCAATGTAGAAAGGGAAATGTAATTAGTTGTAACAGTCACAAATTCATTAAGATATAAATGAGGTCACTGCTCGGAAGACTTACACAATTCCTGGTACTAAAATTCTGGGTTAAAATGTAATGATGTGTCTTCTTAACAACATCCTTAGGGTAAATAAACAACAAATTTCACAGAGAAATTTCTTATAACTCCTTTTAATAAAGTTCAACATCATAACACCAAAGCAAAATTTGTTTAAAATTAATTCCAGCTGAGGCTAGAATAGTATAATTCAGGTACAGACTCCTGATGATCTGTAGAGTTTTAGACTATTCAAAAGAAGGGATGAATTATGTATTTTTTGGTATAAATGACATTTCTTTCAGGCAATTTTTAGAAATATTTTAAATTTAACTATCATACATGTGTATAAAAAATTCAACTAACACAAAGACATAAATTTATAAAAGCAAAGCCCACTTCTAGTCTTCAGGGTTACTCAGTGTTAAAAACTTGGATTTTTATATAAATACAAACAAATATATCCATACATACGTGTGTGCTTACACGCACACGTTTACACCTATCTGTGAGTAGAGTTAGATTCTGATACCCACCACCCGTATACCCAGAGCCATCATTTTTAAATCACATGGTTTGGTGAAAAGTGCAGTCCCTGGACTGTTTCACTGGACCCATGGAATAATTTCGTTTGGGGAGTATGTTATTCATGCCACTGGAGGTAGAAGCCAGCAACGGAAGTGTCCCAAGGAGCACCTGCCAAGATGTTTACTGAGGGATGATGCAGTGGAATAGTCAGGCAGGTCAAACTCTGACTCTCCACCCCCTGCCCACTATTCCCCTCAAACCAGGCTGTAAACATCCTTTATCTGCTTCCAGGCCGGAGCAGTGTGAAGTTCAAGTAGAAAAGAAAGGCTCTTGCCCCAGTTGCTGGCAATGCCCTGGTGGGACAGAGACAGCCATATGCAAAGACCGCTGAGTACCCTGACTGGTCACATGAAAGAGAGACAACAAACAAACTCAACAAAATAAAACTCAGCAAGGAAACAGACTTAATAGAAATATTGACACAGAGAATTAAAATAAATATCATTTATGTTCTAAGAGTTATAAGCTAAGCTATCTTGATCATGAAACAGGACTAGGGATTTAAAAAATAAGATTAGATAGTAATGAGAAAATTTTGAGTATTTGAATATGAAAATATGGTATAATTATTGATATCCAAATCTCACTGTGTTTCCTGAAGAGCAATACGCACGTGGTTGGAGAAGGAATTAGTGAACTGGAAATGTGAGAAAATGATATAATATGGAACATGACAATAAGAGACAAAACTATAAAAATACACAAAAAGTTAAGACATAGGTAATATGAGAAGTTCCAACATCCACTAAAATGAATGACAGAGGGAGAAAATAAAGAGACTGGAAGTGGTATTAGGAAAAAAGAGAGAGAATTTTCCAGAAATGAAGGTACGGTTCTCCAGACAATGAAAACCCCAAATCCTGAGCAGGATATATTAAAAGCAAACACGCACACACACGCACACACCACACACTCCTAGCTACATGGTAGAGAAATCTTAGAACATGATGGATGAAGATACAATTCTAAAAATTTCTGTAAGAAAACATTATTTGCAAAGAAATGAGAATCTGATTAATATGAGTCTTCTTAGCAGTAAAGGCCAGGTTGGAAAGACAATGGAATGTTATCTTTAAAATAATGAAGAAAATAACTTTGGTTTCCTTAAATCAGGAATTAAAAAAAAAAATTATCCTACTAATGGGAGGGTGCAATAAAGATATTTCTGGACATGTAAGATGTATCGGTCAAGGTTCCAACAGTAGGCAATGGCATACTCAAATTAGTATAATTCTAGGAGGGTTTATTTACAAAATTTATAAACATAATTACTGATTTTGAAACTCTGAATTACTTAAACTAAAGAGTTTTACTGATTTCCTTACTTATAATTGGAAGCTGGAGGACATGGGACACCTATGACATCTGTCTCCTAGGGCAGAGATCCTGGTAGAGAAGGATGGTGAAGAGGAAGTTACAAATGTAGAAGCTGATAAAATTAAAAATGAAGAACAGAAACAAACAAAAAAAGAAAAAAATCACAATTTAAGCATAAAAACATTTTAAAAGAAAACAATGGCCGGAAAATGAAAGTTACACAGGTAAATGATTACTAAAGTAAGGATACAAAAAGAACAATTATTGCAATATAAATCAAAGGGATAAGTCTTACAAAAATAATACCAAGTGTAGAAACCAAAACAAAAGCTGATTTTTTTTTTTCTGGGTAGAAAATACATTTAAGTAGGAAAGATAGGATAGGAGAGGACAGACAGATAAGTAATTAGTGCTCTTAAAATCCTGAGGTCATCTTTTGGTTATCTCTTTATGGAGATGGATGGCTGTTCCTAATATGTTACCTCAAATACTCTAGTTTTACTTTAAACATGCAGGCAAGAATGTATAGGCATTCTCTTCTGTCTATACTAAAAACCTCGGGGATAGTTTTTTGTTTTTTTAAACAGATGGTGGTCAGGATTGGTGTTCCTGGGTGGTCCACGCAGCTGTTACCATCGACATTTCCCATGCAACCAGAGTATCAGTAAGAAGTTGGAGAAAATCGCAAGTACCCATAGACTCTAAAGTCTGTTCACTAAACCAGGTCAGATATGGACATACGGAGCATAGTTAGCATTTAGTTGGATGCTTCTGTGAAGCAAATCCTAGGGCAATCTACTATGGATTTTTCCCTTTCAAAAATGGTTCAACAATTTTTTTTCATATAGATGAAACCATAAGGAAGGAAGGAGGGAGGGAGGGAGGAAAGAAGGAAAAAAAAAAATTGGGAAATATCCCTTTAGGCTATTGCAGAAATCAGTTAATGGTCAAAACACATCTCTGTGTATAGTAAATATCATTTTCCCATTATTGATCTTTGTATTTGGAGACAGTCTATTTGGTGGTATAATTACACTGGTAAGCAGTGTGACCGCAATGTTCAGTAAACACCTGGAATCTCTGTCCATGTTTGCTTCTTTGAGACTCTGCTTCCTTTGTCTCAAGAACTGCACAAAATACCATTTGTAAAGAATAAGACACAAAACCCACTCAGTCTAGACTTGAATGCCATAAAACTCTAGACAAATGAACTGTTTTAGTGAACTTTGTCACAAGCAGGACAAACCTAATTAAATTATATCTCCAAAATGCCACTTGATCTATGGTGTGATTGTACATGTATGTGTAGCTTCCACTTGGGTATGCTCAGGTTTTATGGTTTTTTGTCCTTCTGGCAACAAATGTTATTACATCTGCTTTCCCATAGCTTTCTCCTACTGTTAATGGGGTGGGGAATAAAATATGCTTTTATAACTTCCCTTGGGATTTAAGTAAAGTTAGGCTGTAACTAGGCAACCAGCAATGGGAAACAATGAGAAACAAAAGGCTAATTCTTGCAAATCAAGCTCTTCCTTTCAGGTCAGCTAAGGCATATACACTGCACTGCAGCTAACAATAAAAAAGTAAACAACGACTTGTAACCCTATTTCTGTTTACTCATTCCTCAGCCATCCACATCCCAAACTCTGTATCCTGGGGGATAAGTGACTATTTGTGTTAATCTTATTTAGTAAGTGGAAACATGTACATTAACATAAACTGATTTACTTCAGTGTGCGTTCCTTAAGGACAGGGACTATATTTTGTTAGTATCTTTGAACCCCCAGAAAAGGAAAAATGCCTAGTTTATGTTGTTGTTGTTTGCTGCCGTCCAGATGACTCTGACTCCCGTCGACCTTACATAAAACAGAACGAAACGTTGCCTTGTCCTGTGTCATTCCCACAATCACAAGCATATTCGAGTCTATCGTTCTGGCTTTGCACCAATCCATCTCACTGAAGGTTTCCCACGCCCTCACTGGTCCCCTACTTCACCAAACATGATGTCCTCCTCCTCTAGCGATTGATCCCTCCTGACGATGTGTGCAAAGCAAGCAAGTTTGACAATGTTCTGTTGTGATCCGTAAGGCTTTTCTTGGCTAATTTTTACAAGTAGATCACCAGATCTGTCATCCTAGCCTGTTTTAGTCTGGAAGCTCCACTGAACCTTGCCCTTCACGAGTGACCCTGCTGATATTTGAAATACCAGTGTCATAGCCTCCAGCATCATAGCAACACCCAAGCCACTACAGTACAACAAACTGACAGATGGGTGATGGAACTTATGCTAGTTCCCCAAAATATAATGTCATTTCACTGATATTAGCAACACACATGCACGCGGTTGTGTCAACCTCTAACATGGACAGATTAAAAAGAAAGTCTCATGGAACACAGAGCACTGTAACTTTCATAAAATATACAGCTTGGTTAGGATTGTCTCCTCTTTGGTTGTTCCAGGCTGATCTTTTGTAGAGGATAGGTAAGCTCATGTTCATTTTATCAGTGGTGATGTTGAAATATCTTGATTTTCAAGTGGTGCAAGAAACCAGAAAGATGTGTATAAGAAGCAGTTAGTAATATGGGACTCTAAAGTATGCAATTGGGAAATTATAGTCTCATAATTTACCTTTAGTATTTTTTACTTTGAGAAGTAGTGAACAAAACAATTGTTTCAATCAAATTGAATGATCCATTAGAGGCAATGCAGTGAATGAAAAGAGCTGCAAGTCGTTTAGTAGCACAGTGGTTAAGAGCTTGGCTGCTAACTGAAAGGTCAGTGGTTCCAAAGATGTGGCAGTCTGCTTCCATAAGGATTTACAGCCTTGGAAACTCTATGGGGCAATTCTACTCTGTTCTATAGGGTCACTGTGACTTGGAACTGACTTTACAGCACACAACAACATGTTGAAAATTGGTGTGAAAATTTAAGCTCTCTTATGGCAAAGAGCTCAACTCATTATAGACCTTCAGAAAATGCTGTTTTCCCTTTCTGCCAGTATTTTATAGTTTTACATGAATTCCTTACAGAAGCCACAGCAATAACAGCAACAAGAGAATGTTAACACTTTCCAATGATAAGTGTCATTTTTGTTCCAAGTAGCACTTACTGTAAAAAAAAAAAAATCTTTTGGAAGCTCTAAGTGGGATCCAGCTGTACCCTAACAACTGTGAAGGTCACAGATTATTATACCCATTTTTTAATCCTAGCGTATTTCAGTGGCTGCAAACAAAAAAATCAAGATTGAAATGTAACAGATTGAATCTCTCACTGGGTGAGTTTTCAGCAATAGATTAGTGTGTATTTCATCAACTTTTCAGCATGAGTTAATTTTATCTCTTTTGCATTAAACAGACTGTTATACAAGTCTTCACAATGCTGCTGTATCACCACCAGGATTTTTTACTATCTATAGACATTTTACGTTTTTAAAAGTCCTACAAAAATATGTGCCTGTTTATATGACCTTTCATAAGTAATTCCAGTTGGGTTTTGTCAACCAATTATAATGCTTGTTTTCTTAACAAGCGAGTAAACTTCCTTTTCTTGGAGCAAAAACATTTGATACATTAGAGCAATTTAAATCCTGAGCAAACTCTGTTCACCAAAACATGTTCCCTCGAGACCAAACCACAACCAAAATTGACCCACAAGAAAATAATTCCTGGGATTAGTAGCTGTATAACCTCTGTTTTCCGCTGCAAAGTAAGTGGCTGTACATAAGCACTCCCCGGAAGACACACACACACACCCCTCAGCTGGCATAAACCAGAATCCATATGGTGGTTGTCACGATCACTTAAAGACCTGAGGATAGAAGCCAAGTCTGGCCTCACAGTGGCCTAGATCTCTTAGGTTAGTGACTTTGCTTATACAAGATTTCTGAGATGTAGAAAGAGACATGCTTTTATTATTATTTTCCTTTTAGGAATGGCCTGCCCTGCCTTGAATCTGAACAGCAGGTGACTGCTTTGTCCTGCTGCCATCCATACCTCTAGTTAGCAAGGCTGAGGTTGCTATGTAGAGCTAATGGAAGAGAAGATGTTTATATGCCTCAGCTCCACGTAGGTTTACAGAAAGGTGGAAAGCAAGCCATTTGGAACTCGTGGCACTGTTGAGGAGAAAAGAGAAAAACAAGGTTTGCCTGATGGTAGGACATGGAATCCCACCAGAAATTAAACTCGTGGCATAGATGAAGTGAAGCAAAGTGAATTTACTCATTGTAGACAGGGCCAGGGTGAGTCATCTGGGTTAAAAATATAACAAAACAAAATTTCCTTTCTTAAGAGAGTGGAAAGGAATATTTTTTATCTAAACTATCCCCAGGAATGTAGACACTATCTCTGAGAATAACAGAAAATGAAAGGAGATTTCTGTGGATTGAGTTAAAGATGATTTCTTCTATTGGCTACCTGTGAGGAATCATAATGACTGAGTGAAATGCATCTTGCTTTAGCCTTTGGTCAGCAAAATTTGTAACTCCATTTTCTCTCTGGTGTACTAGGGGCATTTCTTTCTTGAAATTTTTGCCTAGGATGCCTCTTACCTCTACATTTACCTAAATTCCATGCTTTCCTGTTAAAATCTTACTCCCTCTGTTAAGTGTCTTCAGCTAACTCTGTTCTCAGTAACCACTCCTTTCCCTTACTTTCCTCAGCCACTATTTTGTTATTAGACTGAAAATCCTAGCTGAGCTCAGATGAGGAAATAGAGTCAGGCTGTTTATGGAACTGGTAGAGTGATGATCCCTTTAGGGTTCTATGTGCATAAATTGCTAAGCTTTTGTTTGGGGAGCAAGAGGAGGGAGGAGTTTTGTAAAAGCTGAATGATGAAGACGTGAAGTTAATGTAGGGAATGAGATTGTGGCACAAATGGTTAACACACTCAGCTGCTAATCAAAGGGTTGGAGATTTGAGTCCACCTAGAGATACCTCAGAGAAAAGGGCTGGTGATCTACTTCTGAAAAATCAGCCACTAAACACCCTATGGAGCAGAGTTGTACTCTGACACACGTGGTTGCCATCAGTCAGAATTGACTCAATGGCAACTGGTTTAATCTCTGGGACAGGTTTTGAGATACAGTGGAGGCCCACCCCAGTCCTTCTTCTACCACCTCCCTTAGCCACAGAGCCCAGTGTTGCATTGACACTGTAAAGCTTGGGAGGCCACTGATGGGGGACCATTGAGTATGCCAGACCATGCTCCCACAAATGACACCAGGAGCAGAAGCAATGGAATGGTGCACAGATGAGAAAGCCAGGGCAGACAAACACAAACAGAGAGGTCACAAGAAAATGAAAGACCCCAAACTTGGACTCTCAGAAATATATAAGGGAGATTCCAAGACATGGTGAAAGGGAATTGGGAGGAGCTTAGTTTCTGCATGAGCAAATGCAGGTTAAAACCAAAAAAACCAAGCCCATTGCCATTGAGTTGATTCCGACTCATAGTGACCCCATAGGACAGAGTAGAACTGCCCCAAAGGGTTTCCAAGGAGAAGCTGGTGGATTTGAACTGCCAATCTTTTGGTTAGCAGCTGAGCTCTTAACCACCGGGTCACCAGGGCTCCTTCCTATGAATAGCCTTCCATAAATTGATAAATCATAAGCTCTCAGATTGTCTTTTTTGTACATTTTACCAATATCAGCCTGTGTATTATACCATGTACTCTCATTTGGGTTTCAAAATTAAAATAGCTATAACTAAGGAGCATCTGTTCACCACATGATAACTCTCCCTACCACTGGGGAGGAAAAAAAAAAAAAACTGGGACAAAGAAATACTTTAGCCAGAGCTAGAGCATTTCAAGCTCAAAGATAGCACTCTGCCACCACCACCACGAGGCCCAGATCTTCAGACCAAGGTTTCAAATTCATCTAAAGGTTTTAAACATGCCCAATCTTCCTTCAGGTAGAATATGTGAAATACAAATATCCAAGACTTGCCAGGCAATGAGCAGAAATAAAATCACACTAATATTTATGCCAAATTATTAGGGTTCTTAGCCTGCATTGGAAACCCTGGTGGCGTAGTGGTTAAGAGCTACAGCTGCTAACCAAAAGGTCAGCAGTTTGAATCCACCAGCCACTCCTTGGAAACTCTATGGGGCAGTTCTCCTTTATTTTTTTGTTTGTTGTAGATAAGATTTGCTTCAAACTCACTTCTATCGTCCACACCAAGATTACTGAAAGGCTTCTGGTGGTATAGGATAATATATACTACAGATCTTCTCTGGATCTGAGTTCCTGTTTTTACTGAAGAGTCTTATACAGCACTTGTGGGATTGGGTTTGCTTGCCTTTGCCCTCTCCCATTGCCAAGAAAACAACATGCCTAAGCTAGCCTTCTGGAAAATGAGAAAGGTGTGGTTCAGTCCACATAGCCCCAGCTGAAGCTGCCTAGTCATTCTAGATCAGCTGACAGCCCACTCAACCTCAGATAAAGTGTGAGCAAGCCTAGCCAGGATCAGCAGAACTGCCTTATCCTCCCATATGTACAAGTAACAAATACTTGTATGTTATTGAGGCTTTGTGGTTCTTCCTTAGACATCATTACGGTGGCAATAGATAACTCACATTGATCTGAAGAGAACTTTTGTTCTCTTACTAGTCCCAGTCTTTTCACTCATTCTGTTCCTTCTCGTGCCTCAGTTACGTTTCTAGCCTCATTATGTTTTCTCTGACTTTTTATCTTCTACTTATTCTTGTTAATATTAATTTCTTAGTCTTTTTAATAATGGCTTTTTCAAACCCTGTTTGTCTCTTTGTGTAGGATGTTATCTGGGGAATTAGACAAGAGGACTCATCTACAAAGTGTGAGTCATAGCGGGAGGTCAATTCTGAAGATGTCCTGAATGATGTCTCTAGGGGTCTAGGTGACCAGAGAACGGCCAGGTACCAGAACCATCTTCAAAATGGGAGAAGTAATGTCTCTTGTCATAATTTCTTATGTTACAGAACATCACTCATGGGGTCCCACACCTGTCCCAATGACACTCAGTCCCAGACTACCTTGCATTGTTATTTTTAACATACATGTCACAGACCTTCAACAAGATTTAAAACCCTTGAATGTAGTCTTTGTTTTCTATATCTTTTGTAATCCTGCTGTGTAGCTAAGTGCTCCCTGCACATATTGGACCATAAATAATGAGTGTATATTAGTAATAATGATGGAGAGAAGTAAGAAGAGACATTATGTGAAGAAAACCCCTAATTAGTTTTCAGACTCTCTCAAATTTGTTTATCTTAACCTGGGAAGATACACTCCAGATTTTAAAAGGAAGATAGTCAAATAGACTTTCTTTAAGCAATCATTCTTAGGAAAGAAACAAATGTGGAGTGTACACATCAAAATGAATAGTAGATTGTAAACTGGAGGCTTTGAAACCACCAAAGTCAAGAATTGTGACTCAAAGAGCCACCTACTGATCATTGAGTCAAGGTATCATTGAACTAAGCAGTGGCTGCATACGCCCAAGACAGAAGGCTTGCTGGAAGGCAGCTGTTGATGTGAAAATCATTGCTTAATGTTAAATTTGCTTTTAGTAACTCCTTGGCAGAATCCTACTAACAATTATAACACAAAGCAAAATATGTTGAAAGAACATGTATGAAAATATCAAGAATCTGAAATTCATTTTATTTAGAACATTTGTCCTTTGCTTTACTCTTGGAGTTTCCACTGATGCCTGACCCCATTTGCAGTTTACATCATTTCCCCAGACTGTTAATAAAGGTTAATTATAGATTCAGAGTGTATTACTTGTTAAAATAACTTCTTTTTTTTCTTAGCACGAAAGACATATATACAGTCCAAGTAGCCTGCTTTAAACTCCTAACACCTACTCACAAGAGTTTAGTGTTTGCCATCTTAGATGATTAACATAACACCCTGCCCTTAATCTAGTGGCCTTTGAAACAAGGGAAAAATGGTATTTTGTTGAGTATCCAAATAAATGTTAAATGGCTGTTAGTATCAATCTAAAGATAAAGAAAAGGGATGCATAGTTGCCTTTAAACTCTCAATCTTATAATTCTTAATTCTTTGAACTCAAGTTTAATTCTTTTGATACCAACTATGAGAGATTAAAGATGACTGCAAATTTGTTGCTACTTTTTCCATTGAAAGATGGAGTCTAATTCCTTTCTTCTTCAATGTTGCTGGCTTTAGTGACTTGTTTAATCAATAGAATACAATGGAGAAGACTTTCTGGGACTTCTGAGACTAAGCCCTAAAAAGGCTTGCAACTTTTATGTGGGTCTACTGGAACACTCTGAGAGCCCTGAGCTGCCATATGAGAAGTCTAACTAACCTGAGCCATGCTGGACAATTGTCCAGCTGATCATACCAGATGAGCTCAATCTTCTAGCCATAGCTTTCATATGTGAATGAAACTGTCTTGGACTCTTCAAAGCAGCCCGTTAGCCAACCAATTACCTGCATAGTCTTAGTCAGTTTCTGGAGCCTTGTTTTTTGCCAATGCCTTCAGTGCAGCTTGGATTTCTTTCTTCAGTACCATCAGTTCCTGATCATATGTTACCTTCTGAAATGGTTGAACATCGACCAATTCTTTTTGGTATAGTGACTCTGTGTATTCCTTCCATCTTCTTTTGATGCTTCCTGTGTCGTTTAATATTTTCCGCATAGAATCCTTCAGTATTGCAACTCAAGGCTTGAATTTTTATATCAGTTCTGTCAGCTTGAGAAATGCTAAGCATGTTCTTCCCTTTTGGTTTTCTATCTCCAGCTCTTTGCACGTGTCATCATAGTACTTTACTTTGTCTTCTCGAGCTGCCCTTTGAAGTCTGTTCAGCTCTTTTACTTCATCTTTTTTTCCTTTTGCTTTAGCTACCTGACATTCAAAAGCAAGTAACAGAGTTTCTTCTGACATCCATTTAGGTCTTTCCTTTCTTTCCTGTCTTTTTAATGACTTCTTGCCTTTTTCATGTATGATGTCATTCCACAACTCATCTTGTCTTCAGTCCTTAGTGTTCAACGCCTCAAATCTATTCTCAAGATGGTCTCTAAATTCAGGTAGGATATACTCAAAGTCATACTTTGGCTCTTGTGGACTTGTTCTAATTTTTTTCAGTTTCAGCTTGAACTTGCATATGAGTAATTGATGGTCTGATCTGCAGTCAGCCCTTAAACTTGTTCTGACTGATGATATTGAGCTTTTCCTTCATCTCGTTCCACAAATGTAGATTCCTGTGTATTCCATCTGGTGAAGTCCATGTGAATACTCACTGTTTATGTTGGTGAAAAAAGATATTTGCAATGAAGAAGTCATTGGTCTTGCAAAACTCATTCATGCAACTTTCAGCATCGTTTCTATCAACAAGGCCATATTTTCCAACTACCAATCCTTCTTGTTTGTTTCCAACTTTTGCATTCCAATCACCAGTAATTATCAGTGCATTCAAATTGCATGTTCAATCAATTTCAGACTGCAGAAGTTGGTAAAAATCTTCAGTTTCTTCATCTTTGACCTTTGTGGTTGGTGCATAAATTTGAGTGATAGTCATATTAACTGGTCTTCCTTGATATTATCCTATCACTGACAACATTGTACTTCAGGATAAATCTTGAAATGTTCTTTTTGACAATGAATGCAACGCCATTCCTCTTCAAGTTGTCATTCCCAGCATAGTAGACCATATGATTGTCCAATTCAAAACGGCCAGCACCAATCCGTTTCAGCTCACTAATGCCTAGCTCACTAATGCTCACTAATGGATGTTTATGTGTTCCATTTCATTTTTGACGATTTCCAGTTTTCCTAGATTCGTACATTGTACATTCCAGGTTCCAGTTATTAATGGATGTTTACAGCTGTTTCTTCTCATTTTGAGTTGTGCCACAACAGCAAATGAAGATAACAGAAGCTTGACTCTATCAAGGTTATTAAAGTTCACTCTACTTTGAGGAGGCAGCTCTTCCCCAGTCGTATTTTGAGTGCCTTCCAACCTGAGGGGCTCGTCTTCTGGCACTATATCAGACAATGTTCCACTGTTATTCATAAGGTTTTCACGGGCTAATTCTTTTCAGAAGTAGATCGTTAGTCTGTCTTACTCTGGAAGGTCAGCTGAAACCCTTCTGCCATGGGTGACCCTGCTGGTATTTGAATACCGGTGGCATAGCTTCCAGCATCACAGCAACACACAAGCCCTCACAGTACAACAAACCGACAGACGCATGGGGGCAGCATTGGAAGTGCTCACTTGTCTATGCCAAGAAATCTGGAAGACAGGTATCTGGCCAACCAACTGGAAGAGATCCATATTTATGCCTATTCCGAAGAAAGGTGATCAGACCAAATGCAGAAATTATCAAACAATATCAGTAATATCACATACAAACAAAATTTTGCTGAAGATCATTCAAAAGCGGCTGCAGCAGTATATTGACAGGGAACTGCCAGAAATTCAAGCCCAGGATATCGGTGATGATGTCAAATGGATCCTGGCTGAAGGCAGAGAATACCAGAAAGATGTTTACCTGTGTTTTATTGACTATGCTAAGGCATTTAACTGTGTGGATCATAACACATTATGGATAACATTGTGAGGAATGGGAATTCCAGAACACTCAATTGTGCTCGGGAGGAATCTGTATATGAATCAAAAGACAGTCGTTCAGACAGAACAAGTGGATACTGCATAGTTTAAAGTCAGGAAAGGTGTGTGTCAGGGTTGTGTCCTTTTACCATATCTATTCAATCTTATGCTGAGCAAATAATTGGAGAAGCTGAACTATATGAAGAAGAAAGGGCATCGGGATTGGGGAAGACTCACTAACAACCTGTGTTATGCAGATGACACAACCTTGATTGCTGACAGTGAAGAGGACTTGAAGCACTTACTGAAGAAGATCAAAGACCATACCTTCAGTATGGATTACACCTCAACATAAAGAAAACAAAAGTCCTCACAACTGAACCAATATGAAACATCATGATAAACGGAGAAAAGATTGAGGTTGTCAAGGATTTCATTTTACTTAGATTCACAGTCAACACCCATGGAAACAGCAGTCAAGAAATCAAAAGACAGATTGCACTGGGCAAAATGGCTGCAAAAGACCTCTTTAAAGTGTTGAAAAGCAAAAATGTCACCTTGAAGATTAAGGTGCGCCTGACCCAAGCCATAGTATTTTCAATGGCCTCATAAGTATGTGAAAGCTGGACAATGAATAAGAAAGACCAAAGAATTGTTGCTTTTGAATTTTGATGCTGATGAAGAATAGTGAATATACCATGGACTGTCAAAAGAATGAACAACTCTGTCTTGGAAGAAGTACAAGAATGCCCCTTCGAAGCAAGGACTATGTCTCACATTCTTTGGACACGTTATCAGGAGGGATCAGTCCCTGGAGAAGGACATCATGCTTGGTAAAGTAGAGGGTAATCGAAGAAGAGGAAGTCCCTCAACGTGATAGATTGACACAGTGGCTGCAACAATGGGCTTAAGCGTAGCAACAATTGTGAGGATGCCACAGGCCTGGGCAGTGTTTCATTCTGTTATGCATAGGGTCACTAAGAGCACCCCCTGAATGGCACTTACCAACAACAACAGTCTCAGTCAATGCTATGAGGAACAGAAGAATCAGCCGCCTGAGGTCTGCCTGAATTCTTGGTCCATAAAACTGTCAGATATATTAAAATGGTTGTTCTTTTGAGTCACTAAGTAAGTTTTGGCGTAGTTGAACTGTGTGCATAACACACACCAGTTGCTTCAAAATTATAAGCAGCGATAAGACTGTTGGGAAGAGTACCATCCAGCAGTCTTATTACTATCCAGTCTAACTGGGTCATACACACAAGACACTAACACAGTGTTGGAAATCAAAAGGTGTTATTTTTATTTAAATAGTAAAGAACAAGAACAAATTACTTATAGAGAGCAAACAGTTAACAACAAGAATAGACTTGAGGTGAACTGGTCCCCTCCACCGGTACAAGTACCCTATTTAGCATCATAGGGAAGGAACCCATTTATGTCTAAAAAGGAACCCACTCACCCTTCTCGAATTACCCACATCTATTTCTGTGTCACTGGGCAGACACGCCATGGACCAGGTGTCAGCAGGTGTCTCTCAGCAGGTGTGTCATCAGGTCAGGTCGGGTGCAGCATGGTTGTGTTCATTCTCTCTCTCTGCCTGTCTCTCTCCATGGCTTTTCTTGGCCTGGTCCCGCCTCCTGTGCTTACTGGTCCAACTCTCAGCCAGCAGCTTTGGGGCAACCCTGGGCCAGTGCCAGGGTTAGGCCAGCATTAGGTCATCCCTCTGGACAAAACTTTCACAAGCAATGGTATGGTATGTATGGTATGTACGGTACACACCCAAGCCTCTGCTCCATTGATGACTCCTGCCTGGTGGCACCCAACTCTGCTCCGTAGGCCAACTTGCCAACCACCACCATCTTGCTGGTCTTGTGGTTTCCGTTATTCATACCCTTGCCACCGTTTCCCTGCTGCTGGGCTCTGCTGTGCTTGCCATTTCTCTTGGTCTTCAGTTTCATCAGCTCAGTGAGTGTTACCAGCTCAGTGCTATAGCCCTTGACCTATTACACCTCTTCTAGGAAGTTCTCAGTGCAAGATCTCAGAGTTCAAAGGACGCACTCCTCTCCTGGCTTTTGTTGATCAGGAAGCCCCAAAACCTCTGTAAGATTGGCTGCTTTTACAGGAACACTCCTTGTCAATTCCAGGGAGTGGCTTTTGTAAACTGACCAATCTTTTAGGCAGATTATAAACCATCCTGTTGGGTGGATTTTCAAGTCCCTTACGTGGATAGTCAACCAATCCATGCAAGCAGTTTATGTGGATAGTAAACTACCAATCTCTTGCAAGACTGTGGCCCAATGAATCATTATGGGAGAATTACAAACCCAGGGCCAGAAAGGCCACATAAGAGACAACCCACTGCACCACAAGTAGTGCATCAATTATCGATTCTGAACATTAAATGACCCCAATATTTAGTGACTTAAAACAATAACATCAATTTTATTATCTCTATTAGTTTTCTAGGGCTGCCGTTAAAAGGAGTCAGAAAGTAAATGGCTTTAAACAACGGGACTTTATAGTATCACGATTCTGGAAGGTTGAAGTACAAATTCAGTAAGTTGAATGGGCCAAACTCTCTCATAATACTTTAGGAGAAGACCCTTTCTTGTCTGTCCCAGCTTCCAGTAAGCCCAGATGTTCTTTGGCTTCTGGCAATATAGCTCCAATCTTTGCTTCCATCTTCCATCTGTGTCTGTCTCTCTGTGTTTCTTCTATTCTTTTTATAAGGGTACCAGTCATATCGGAGTAGGGTCAGCCTATCCCAGTATGTCCTTATGTTAACTAATTACATCTGCAAAGACTCTATTTCCAAATAAGGTCATATTCACAGGTACCTGAGGTTAGGACTTGAACATATCTTTTAGGGGGATACAAATCAAACCATAACATTATCTTTCACCACTTGTATGGGTCAGGATTTTGGACAGAGCATAGCAGAGCTGGCTTATTTCTGATCCACAATGTCTGAGGTCTGAGTTGGGAAAACTTGAAAGCTGGAGGTGCCATGATGGTTGAAGGACTGAATCATATGGAGACACTTTCCCTTATATGTCTGATGGTTGATGCTGGCTGTTAACTAGAACCTCAGCTGCACTACTGGCTGGAACACCTACATGTGACTTTTCCACGTGGTCTCTCCAGACGGGCTAGTTTGGGCTTTCTTATAAGACTCTGCTCTATTCCAAGAGTGAAGACCATCCCAAGAGGATTAGATGAATGCTCTATTGATTTTATGACCTAGTTTTGGAAATCAGGTATGTGCTTTCTGTTGTAGGCATAAGCCCACTTAGACTCAAGGGAAAGAAGAAAGATAAACCTAGAGTGACCAACAGTCTGTTTTGCCTGTAACTGACAGGTTTCCAGAATGCAAGACTTTCAGTGCTAAAACTGGGAAATTTCCATGCAAACCGGGATAAATTGGTCATCCCACATACTCTCCACTTTCTACTGGGAGGAGTGTCAGAGTCCCATTGTATTAAGAGCATATTGGATGTGAAATAGTGTTGAGCTATCTTTGGAAAATCCATTCTACCACAGATGTTTTGTTTATGCAGATATATATAACACCAGCTAGTTGCAAGGGCAACAGTCAATTCATTGGAATACAAATTCCATGAGGGCAGAGATTTCTTCTTTTCTGTTTATTACTGAGTCTCAGGACCTAGAATACCTTATTTTATGCAAATTACCAGTGCTTTCTACATTTGTTTGCCAACCGCACCTCTCCCCCGTGAGGTATTTTCGTAAATGTGCTATGCTAATTTTTTTACAGCAACATGTAAAAAAAAAAAAAGGCATAGCGACACTTATGAAAATACCTCACAGAGGGAGAGCATGGTTGGCAAACAAACGTAGAAGGTGCGCATTATTTGTGTAAAAATACAATTGTATCAGGCACATAATTAATGTTAATACATAATTTTGGAGTGACTGAATAAATAAATGATTAAGTTCCGTAGCATTTCACTACCTGAAGTCCAGCCGATGCCTGATTTTATCTTCTTGCTTGCTAACAACTGGAAAGGGAATTGTTTAAAATACTTGAGCTGATTAATGGCAGTCTTCCAGGGCAGTTGAAACAAGAAAACTAATCAAAACCAATAAACTTTTGGAGGATGTCCCTTCACCCTCATGAGACCAGCCTCTAAATTATTTCCCTTAAGTGCAATTAATAGGCAGAATCTTAGATGACTGTGCAGCAGGGACAAGAAGAGGATGCTCAAATCAAAAAACCAAACCCATTGCCATCCAGTGAATTCTGATTCATAGTGACCCAATAGGGTAGAATAGAACCGCCCCATAGCGTTTCCCAGGCTATAATCTTTACAGATGCAGACTGCCACATCTTTCTCTGACAAAGCAGCTGGTGGGTTTGAACAGCTGACCTTTCGGTCAGCAGTTGAGTGCTTAACCACTGCATCACCAGGGCTCCTTTAGAGGGTGATCAGTGGTCCTTATATCTGCTGGATATCTAGGGCATTCCTGTTGTGACAAAACCCTTAAAAGCCATATCTCTCCTCTCATTTGACTAAGTAGTGGTTAGGAATACTGCTTGCGCTTCAGAAAACCCACAAAGAGAAGAGAGAAACGGACGATTTCTAAAATTGGGAACTAAACCTTTGACAGAGCAGTAGAAGTTAGGAAAAGTTAGGAGAGGATGTCCATGCTTTAAACTAGATCCCTCTAAGGACATAACATAAACACTGTAGAAAATATGAGCAAAGAAAAAGGAGGAAAAATATTCATAATCCTACAACACAGAAATAAACATTGTTAATGTGTCTGTATACACAAATACTTATTCTTGTTTTTCAATATTAGGACTATATGTATTTTATTTTTCACTTAATAATTATCCTAAATATATTCTAATTTAAACGTCATTAAATATTCTTCTACAATACAATCAGAATAATAGAATCTTAACACTGAAAGATTTTTTTTCAGTTTGTACTAGGATTAATATTTAAGACCTAGAACCTAGTTTCTTTTTAGTGAACTCACAAACAAATATACACTGATGACAAATATATACTTCCCTTTCACATTTTCAAAATAATCCTTGTACTGAGAAGTAGAGATGCATAATATTCATATGTCTTGTGTGAAAAATTCACTTTCACCTGAGTCTGAGAAGAACTCACCTTTAAAACTTTCATAAGAATACACTGTTTTGGAATGTGATGGAAGAAACTATCATTTATTGAGTACCTACTGTATACCAGAGTCAATGCTAGATGCTTTCTTCAGAACAACACTGAATTTGGTAATATCTCTTTTTCCACCATCCGTCTGTCAGCTTTTCATACTGTTATGGCTTATTTGCTGTTGTGATGCTAGAACTTATTCCACCAGTATTTCAAATACCAGGAGGGTCACCCATGGTGGACAGGTTTCGGTGGAGCTTCCAGACAAAGACTAGGAAGAAAGGCCTGATGATCTACTTCCAAATATTAGTCAATGAAAACACTATGGATCACAATAGGAGTGCTACTATCATGACGTTGGCTCAGGACTAGGCAGCATTTTGTTCTGCTGTGCATGGGATTGCCATGAATCAGAGCTGACTAGACAGCAACTAACAACAACAATCTCCCTTTTATAAATTAGAAAAGTAAGAATTAGAGACACTAGTGCCACACAGCTAGCAAGGAGAGAAGAGGGACATGAACTCAGATTCTTCTGACTCCCAAGTTCATACTTTTCAGAAATGTTACCATTATTTTCTTTTAGACATAAGAGCCATAGTGTTCCTCCACTCAAAATTCTATAATAGGATTAAGCAAATGGATGTTTACTGGATATGTAAAGCCTTGATATAAAGTAGTATCTCAATAAATGGTAGAGATATTAATAGTAATAAAAAATATACCTTTCAAGATATCATAGTTTAATGTTATAAATAAAAATGGGATGATTGATAGTGTTAACTAACCCAGTATGACATTGTATTATATTTTTAGTACTGTTTTCTACTTTTCATTGTATATTTTTTCTAAATATACCATCATGACTGAATTACAATATTCAGCTCTAAATGTCTATTTTGAGCTAAATAGATCACTGGCCCCTTTTTTTTTTTTTTTAGCTTTAGGTAGTAGTAAAGCAAGATGTATATAGTTATTATTTGTATACCAGAATGCATGGTTATGGGGGATACGAAATAACAAAACACGCCCTCGACAACAAGAAGTTTGCAATCTATTTCGGAAAAAAAAAAGGCTAACTCCAGTCAAAAAATAGTGAAAGAATATATTTAAGTATTAGCATGCATAGTATTGACTTTAAGCTTATTGGAAACCAGAAGCAATAAATAGAGATTTGAACAGAAGTAAAAGATAGAAATTAAATGAATTGCAAAGAATGAATGAGAAGAAACCAGGCACATTTCTGACAGGAAGACACTAATCTTAAAGAATGGAGTCCTGTATTGGGAAATACTGGGAAATGATATTGGGTTGATAAGATCAAGCTAGAGGATGGAAGAGTTAGAAAGTCAGGCCAAAGGAAAACTTTTTTTCTATATTGCAAAAGGATGACTTCTCCTTTTTCAGTGTTTTTCTTTTATTTCTGCACATTCTGTACCATTCTATAAATTGTCTAGGTAGTCCTAAGGTTTATAAAACAGACTTAAAAAATGTTGTTGTTTTTAGTGGCCATTGAGTCAACCCCCAACTCATGGCAACCCAAGCACAATGGAATGAAACACTGCCTGGTCCTGCGCCATCCCCATGATCGGATCGCAGATCAGAGCATTGTGATCCATAGGGTTTGCATTGCTGATTTTCAGAAGCACATTGCCAAGCTTTACTCCCTAGTTTGTCTTGGTCTAGAAGCTCTGCTGAAACCTGTAAAGCATCCTAGGAAACGTGCAAACCTCTACTGACAAATGGGTGGAAACTGCACTTGAGGTCTCCATGGGTCTCCCACAGCGAAGGAGGGAATTCTATCAGTGAACCACCAGTGCCCTCATTAAAAAGGTAGCAAAGGCTGTTTCTATTCAGCATTCTTCACACTGATGTTAAGATGAGAGATTAGATATAAAATTATATTTCAAAACAAAATAAGACTTATTTCCATAGAGAATTTCTGTGATTAAATATGACATTATGCCATATATGCCATATATTCTGCTGAGAGAACTTGTCATGGTATTGAATAATTCTGGTGTAAGCTATTGACAAATGATGGAAAAGATTATATTTTAGTTACTAAAATGAATTAAAACTATTTGAAAATAAAGGTCTTTACTGAATATAAAGCCTAAAACTATAAAGTTCATAGAAGAAAAAATAGGACCAACACTTCAGGCCTTAATACATGGCATTAACAGGATACAAACCA
>NW_004444107.1:5547349-5549264 GCF_000243295.1 Trichechus manatus latirostris | reverse complement strand
ATATGTTGTGGGGTTGTTAACCAATGTCATAAAACAACATGTGTACTACTGTTTCATGAGAAACTATTTGTTCTGTAAGCCTTCACCTGAAGTATAATAAAAAAAAAAGAGAGAGAGAGAAAAAAGGGGAAAAAAAATAAAGGTCTTTAATAGGTTCTTGTTATTTTAAAACTATTAAGAATTTGGAGATGTTAAATACTGCAATGCCATGTTTCAACTTGAGACTGTATTAATAAATTCACTGCTGTGAAAGATGAGATTAACACATTGTGGTAGCCAGGCTCCAAGATGGCCTCCAGTGATTCTCCTCTACTGATATTCATACCCTTGTATAGTCGCCTCTGTCACTGAAGAAGGCTAACCTATGTGACCCACAGAAACTATGTGGAATAATAATGTTTGTTATTGTTTTAAGCCACTAAGTTTTGGAGTAATTTGTTACATAACCACATATAACTGATTCATACACCTTAACTAATTCCTACCTTCTCTTTCATCCACTTCCAAATATTTGTTATTACTAATTTCAATATTAATATTTAATATCAAAAAGGTTAAGAAAACTTTACATTTAATTTTGTGACCATAATATCCAGTTTCTCAGTCTTAATTCTATATTTTAGTGGAAATATATAAATATCAGTGCTCACAAACAGTCTTTTTTACCATGGATTTTTTCCCTTTTGAGTACTTAAATTTTGAGTTATACTTAGTTGGCTAGATTCCATCAAGTAGTTTTGTTGTTGTTGTTGTTATTGTTTTCTTTTTAAAATAGGCTCATATGTGTTCTATTCCAAGCTTTGGAATAGTTTGAGGCCAGTCTAATATTTTCTAACTTTTTTATGAATTGTTTTTTCTGTTTTGATATCTAAAATTAGTTTTTTATGCATGAAGTTTAGTAACTTCACCATGCATATCAGTGGTAATCATTTTTATGAGTTTTCCCTAGTATATTATGTCTTAATTTCTTCTATTATATTATTGAATATTTTTCTGTTCCATGTTTTCTTCTTCAAGAAGTCAAGGAAATCAAGTCAGTGCATGTGAGAGGCTTTATAGGATAGTGTTAAAAGAACAGCCTCTAGAGTCAGACTGCTAGGTTCAAATCACAGGTAGGCCATTTAGTAACTTGATAATACTGTGTAACTATCTTGACCATTATTTTGTGTGTATCAGTTTCCAAATCTAAAATGAAGATACTAAAATTACCTAACTTTTAAAGATTTTGTAAATATTGAAAAATTAATACTTTTTAGGCATTTGTAAGAAAGGTAACCATAGATGTCGTTGTTTTACTCTGCTTGATATTTATCAGGCTTTTTATATCTGTAGATTTCATTATTTCATTGAATTTGGGACATTTTCAGCTTTTATTTAAATATTTTTTTCTGTTCCACTTTTTCATCTCCTTCTGAGATTCTACTTACACATATGTCAGATGAAATTATTTAACAACTCCCTGAGTGTTATTTTCTCATAATCACTTTTCTCTCTGTTCTTCATATTGGATAATTACTATTGATCTATATTCAATTACTATTAATCTTTATTCAAGATAGAAGGAATATACAGAGTCACTTTACCAAAAAGAATTGATTGATGTTCAACCGCTTCAGGAAATAACATTTGATCAAAAACAGATGGTACAGAAGGAAGAAGTCCAAACTACACTGAAGGCACTGGGGAAAAACAAGGCTACAGAAATTGACAGAATATCAACTGAGATGTTTCAACAAATGTAAACAATGCTGGAAGCACTCACTTGACTATGTCAAGAAATTTGGGGGGCACTTCCGGCAAGATGGCGCTCTAGGCAGAAACACCACGCCGTCCCTCCACAACAAAGATCCGAAAAACTAAGCCAAACAGAGAATCAACAATCCTGAAACCCTAGAACATCAAATGAAGAGATAAA
>NW_004444107.1:5534959-5539439 GCF_000243295.1 Trichechus manatus latirostris | reverse complement strand
GGAACTGCCAGAAATTCAAGCCAGATTCAGAAGAGGACATGGAATAAGCGATATCATTGCTGTTGTCAGATGAACCTTGCCTGAAAGCAAAGAATACAAGAAAGATGTTTACCTGTGTTTTATTGACTATGCAAAGGCCTTTGACTCTGCAGATCATAACAAATTATGGAAAACATTGTGAGGAATGGGAATTCTAAAACACTTAATTGTGCTCATGAGGAAACTGTACATAGTCCAAGAGTCAGTCATTTGAACAGAACAAGGGGACACTGCATGGTTTAAAATCAAGAAAGGTGTGCATCAGGGTTGCATCCTTTCACCATACTTATTCAATCTGTATGCTGAGCAAATAATCTGAGAAGCTAGACTATATGAAGAAGAAGGCAACAACAGGTTTGGAGGAAGACTCATTAACAACCTGTGTTATGCAGATGACACAACCTTGCTTGCTGAAAGGGAAGAGGACTTGAAGCACTTACTGATGAAGATCAAAGACTACAGCCTTCAATATGGATTACACCTCAACATAAAGAAAACAAAAATCCTCACAACTGGACCAATATGCAACATCATGATATACGGAGAAAATATTGGAGTTGTCAAGGATTTCATTTTTCTTGGATCACTATCAAAGTCCATGGAAGCAGCAGTCAAGAAATCAAATGGCATAGTGTATTGGGCAAATCTGCTGCAAAAGACCTCTTTAAGTGTTAAAAAACAAAGATGTTACCTTGAGGACTAAGATGCACCTGAACTAAGCCGTGGTATTTTCAACTGCCTCACATACCTGCAAAAGCTGGACAATGAATAAGAAAGACTAAAAAAGAACTGATGCATTTGATTATGGTGTTGTGAAGATATACGGGATATGCCATGGACTGCCAGAAAAAAGGCAGTACATCTGTCTTGGAAGCAGTACAGGAAGAAGTACAGTCAGAATGCTCCTTAGAAGCAAGGACAGTGAGACTCCATCTCCCTTATGTTGGACATGTTAGCTGGAGAAGGACATCATGCTTGGTAAAGTAGAGGGGCAGTGAATAAGAGGAAGACCCTCAATGAGAGGGATTTACACAGTGGCTACAACAATGGACTCAAACATAGCAATGACTATGAGAATATGGCAGAACGGAGTAGTATTTCATTCTGTTGTACATAAGATCACTATGAGCTGGTAATGACTCAACAGCACCTAACAACAACATATTCAAGTTTACTTACTCTCTCTTCTGTTATCTCTTCTGTTTTGCACTTAAGTTGTTAGAGGCCCTGATGGTGCAGTGGTCAAAAGCTTGGCTGCTATCCAAAAGGTCAGTAGTTTGAATCCACCAGCCGCTCCTTGGAAACCCTATGGGGCAGTTCGTTCTGTCCTATAGGGTTGCTGTGAGCGGGAATCAACTGGATGAAAACGAATTTTTGTTTGTTTAAGTTGCTAAATCTACAAAGTGATTATTTTAGTTCAGATATTGTATATTGTATATTTCAGTTCTAGCGTTTCCATTTTGTTAATTTTAATTTCTATGTCTCTGCTGAGATTTCCTCTTTCAATTCATTGTGAGCATATTTTGTTTTACTTCATTAAGAATAATTATAATAGAAGTTTTTGAAAAGTAAACCCAAACCCATTGCTGTCCAGTCAATTCTGACAGAGTAGAACTGTCCTTTAGGGTTTCAAGGAGCAGATGGTGAATTCAAACTGCCGACTTCTGCTTAGCAGCCATAACTCAATTTCATCTCATGGTTGATCTTGGTTGATTTTTTTTTTCTTGAATTATCTTCCATTCTTGGCTCTTTGAATGCCAGATAATTTTGGATTGTATTCTGGATACTATATCAATTTGTCAGGATTCTGGATTGTGTTATTTTTCTCCAATGAGTATTGTTTCTTTAATGTTAGCAGGCAATTGTTTTGACTGGACTTGACATGAACACTCTGTTTCTTGGCTGGCAGCTGTAGTGTCACTACAGATCCTTTGACTTTTGCTGACCTTTTTTGAATCTGTGCCACACATGTATTGTTCAGAGGCCAGTGAAACATATGGGTAGATAGCATTTGGACATCTCCTCATCAAATTCCTCTTTTTCTTCAAGGATGTTCCCACTTTCTTCAGCAGCCGTGGTTTACTTGACTTCACTTTTTTGTTTCCACAGCCAGAAAGAATATAACATCTTTTCACTGGCTACTATCTTGTACATGGTGTGCCAACTTCACTTAGCTTCAGGATAAAAGCCATGAAAATGGGAACTTACTTGATATAGCTCCTCTCCTCTCCTCTTTGAAGTGCCTGTTGTCGTTCGGTGCCATCGAGTTGGTTCCTACTCATAACGACCCCATGCACAACAGAACAAAACACTCCCAAGCCCTGTGCCATACTCAGAATCGTTGCTGTGTTTGAGCCCATTATTGCAGCCACTATGTCAATCCATCTCATTGCGGGCCTTCATCATTTTCACCGACCCTTTACTTTACCAAACATGATGTCTTTCTAGAAGGACTGGTCCCTCTTGCTAAGATGTCCAAAGCACGGGAGATGAAGTCTCGAAATTGTTGCATCTAAGGAGCATTCTGGCTGTACTTCTTCTGAGACAGATTCGCTCATTCTCCTGGAAGTCCATGGTATAGTCAATAATCTTTGCCAACAAATGCATCAGTTTTTCTTCAGTCTTCCTTATTCATTGTCCAGCTTTCAAATGTATACAAGGCAATTGAAAATGCCATGGGTTGGGTCAGGTGCACCTTAGTCCTCAATGTAAAATCTTTGCTTTTTAACACTTTAAAGAGGTCTTTTGCAGCAGATTTGTTCAATGCAATACATCCTTGTATTTCTTGACTTCTGATTTAATGGGAGTTGACTGTGGATGCAAGTAAAATGAAATCCTTGACAACGCCAATGTTTTATCCATTTGTCATGATGTTCTTTATTGTTCCAGTTGTGAAGATTTTTTTTTTTTATGTTGAGATGTATTCCATACTGAAGGCTGTAGTCTTTGAGCTTCCTCAGTAAGTGGTTCAAGTTCTCTTCACTTTCAGCAAGCAAGGTTGTGTCATCTGCATAACACAGGTTGTTAATGAGTCTTCCTCCAATCCTGATGTTGCGTTTGTCTTCACACAGTCCAGCTTCTCAGATTATTTGTTCAGAGTACAGTTTGAATAAGTAGATGAAAGGATACAACCCTGACAATGCCTTTCCTGATTTTAAACCATGCAGTAATTCCTCATTCTGCTTGAAAGTCTGCCTTTTGATTTATGTATGGATTCTGCATGAGCACAATTAAGTGTTCTGGAATTCCCATTCCTCACAATGTTTTCCATAATTTGTTATCATCTGCAGAGTCAAAGGCCTTTGCATAGTCAATAAAACACAGGTAAACATCTTTCTGGTATTCTTTGCTTTAAGCCAGGATCCATCTGACATCAGCAATGATATCCCCCATTCCATACTCTCTTTTGAATCCAGCCTGAATTTCTGGCAGTTTCCTGTCAATGTATTGCTGCAATTGTTTTTTAATTACCTTAAACATAATTTTACTTGCATGTGATATTAATAATATTGCCTGAAACAAGTCACATACAGAGGAGAAACAATAAACTAGCTCAGATTATTTGGCAGAAACCATGCAGGCAAGAAAGCAATGGGATGACGTATATAAAACCTTGAAAGAAAAAAATTGTCAGCCAAGAATAATATATCCTGTAGAACTCTAGTTCAATTATGATGGTGAAATTAGGACATTTCCAGATAAACAGAAATTAACAACGAAACCAAACTTACAAGAATTATTAAAGGGAGTCCTTCAAACTGAGAACAAACAACTTCAGCTAACAGACTGAATCTAGAATGCAGGATCATACCAGCCAGATACCAACCTAGGAAATGAACTCTCAAAGACCATCCAAAATCAAAAGAAATACAACAGGGAATCAGAGAAGTTCATCTATAAATGACAACAACATCAGAACAATTAAAGAGGGAGCAAACGGTGTAGGTATAGAACCTTCTAATGAAGAGGAAGGGAAGGCGATACCAAGTAATAATAGACTGTTTCAAACTTAGAAAGATAAGGATAAATCTCATGGTAACCACAAAGAAAGTTAACAAACATACTGATAAAAGTAAAGAGGAAAAACATAAAGTCTCAGTAAAGATGAAACTTACAAAAACAAAAGAAATGAAAAAAAAAATCCACAAACAAAAGTAATTCAGCACAGGAGAATAAGAAGAACAAAGAAAACATCAGCACCACAGAAAAAAGCACTACAAAATGACAGCAATAAACTCACATCTATTAATAATTACACTTAATGTAAATGGATTCAATGCCCCCATAAAGAGATGGAGAGTGACAGAATGGATAAAAAAGCAGGTCGATCAATATGCTGTCTACAAGAGACACACCTTAGAAACAAAGATGTGAATTTATTAAAAGTCTAAGGTTGGAAAAAAATATATCAAGCTAACAACTACCAAAAAAGAGCAGGAGT
>NW_004444107.1:5525087-5526234 GCF_000243295.1 Trichechus manatus latirostris | reverse complement strand
GAATGAGCCGGTGGGTGTTCTGGAGTCAGGGATTTTACTCCAGGCTTTGGTGGCAGCATCGGAGGGTTGACTGAATGCTTGCCTTTTCATGTGACTCTGGGCCTAGGGAGTGGAATGATTCCCAACACCCAGGAGCATGTCAAGACTAACAGGGATATTACAGTTAAGATTGTCCATGGCATAAAGGTTACAATGTTCCTTGTATTCTTGACTCCATACACTAAATTGAGCAGGGGTTAAGATTGTTTGCATTAAAACGTTCCAATCCCAGGGAGTCGTCTCATAGTTTTGTCCTATAGCTTCTACAATTCCTTTTGTAAAGGAACACTGTAAACCATTCTCTATCATGCTTTTATGGAGTTCTTTAAAAACTTGAAAGTCAAGGCCATCGTGACGGGGCTGTCCTGATCCCCGAATGACAGGATAAGCAAAAAACCCCTCTTTCTCACAGCCCTCCTGCAAACATCTTTCCATAAGAGACTCAAGTTGAGAGAAACCAGCCTTGGGAGGAGTGGAAAGAGGAGGGTCATAAACATTTTCTTTACTAGGGGAGGGAGCAGAAGGAGCTGCCTGTAGGGGCTGTAAAGCGAGGCGGCAGTGATGCCAAGCAATAAGAACTGAAGCTGGGATGTTCACGTCACAAATGGTGTTACCGATATGTTCCCTTGCTTCTACACCAAGGTTTCCCCGCAAGGGATACCAAGGACAGGCAGACTCAATTAAAAGCAGAAATTGGGTAAGAGCTTCTTCTGACACCTTAAGCTTAGAGGCCTTTAACAATCCTAATAACTGGATTTTGTGTTGACGCTGTTCAGAAGAAAGAGAATTCCCCATAGTGAGGAGGAATAGGAAAATGAAGGAAAGAGTGATAGGAAAGTTCCTGGCCCGAAGCCTGAAATCCCTTGAGGGAGCGTATGAGAAAGCCCCGCCACTCCCGGGGCTGTAAGAGCAGCCAAAATGGACACGTCCTGTACTTATCACCTTCAGGGATTGAGTGTGAGGATGACTACAGCACCCTCACACGGGTCACCATCAGTCGCAGCTCCTCACACGGGGCACCATCTGTCGCAGAGGCGACGGTTGTCAGGATGGCGGAGACAGTAACCAAACACAACTCTTACAGAGAAGTGGGGCCAGAAGGGTCACT
>NW_004444107.1:5519654-5522657 GCF_000243295.1 Trichechus manatus latirostris | reverse complement strand
ATGTCACTGAACTGTGCATGTAGAAATTTTTGAAATAGTGTATCTTTGGCTATGTATATTTTCACCAAAAAAAAAAAGTTCGAGAAGAGAGAGAGTTGACGTGCCATGGGGTTGTTAACCAATGTCATAAAACAATATGTGTACTGACTGTTTAATGAAAAACTATTTGTTCTGTAAACCTTCACCTGAAGTGCGATTAAAAAAAATGTTAAAAAGCAAAAATAATAATAATAATAATAATATTGTTTGATAATTCCTGCACATTATTGGATCACATTTCTTTGGAATAGGCACACATATGGATCTCTTCCACTCAGTTTGCAGGTAGCTGTCTTCCAAATTTCTTGGCATAGAGGAGTGAATGCTTCCGGAGTGGAATCAGTTTGTTGAAACATCTCAGTTGGTATTCCATCATTTCCTATAGCCCTGTTTCTCATCAATGTCTTCAGTACATCCTGGACTTCTTCCTTCAGTACCATTGGTTCTTGATCATATGCTATCTTCTGAAATGGTTGAAGGTCGACCAACACGTTTTGGTACAGTAACTCTGTGTATTCCTTCCATCTTTTTTGATGCTTCCTGTGTCATTCACTTTTGCCCATAGAATCTTTCAGCATTGCAACTTGAGGCTTGAATTTCTTCTTTAGTTCTTTCTGCTTGAGAAATGCCAAACTTGTTCTTCCCTTTTGGTCTTCTAACTCAGATCTTTGCACATTTCATTATACTTTACTTTGTCTTCTCAAGCCACCCTTTGAAATAGTCTGTTCAGCTCTTTTACTTCATTTCTTCTGTTTGCTTTAGCTACTCTATGTTCAAAAGCAAGTTTCAGAGTCTCTTCTGACATACATTTTGGTCCTTTTTTTTTCTTATGCCTTTTTAATGACCTTTTACTTTCTTCATGTATGGTGTCCTTGATGTCAGCCCACAACTTATCTGTCCTTTGGTCATTAGTGTTCAATGCATCAAATCTATTCTTGAGACGGTCTCTAAATTCAGGTGGGATATATTCAAGGTTGTACTTTGGCTCTTGTAGACTTGCTTTAATTATCACTAACTCCAACTTGAACTTGCATATGAGCAACTGATGGTCTGTTCTGAGTTGGCCCCAGCCTTGTTCTGATTGATGATATTGAGCTTCTCCATCATCTCTTTCCACAGATGTAGTCCACATGTATAATCACCATTTATGTTGTTGAAGGTATTTGCAATGAATAAGTTGCTGGTCTTGCAAAATTCTATAATGCCATCTTCTATGTCGTTTTATCACCAAGGCTGTATTTTCCAACTACCTATCCTTCTTTGTTTGCAACTTTCACATTTCAATCACCAGTAATTATCAATGCATCTTGGTTGCATGTTTGATCAATTTCAGCTTGAAGAAGTTGATAAAAATCTTCAATTTCCTCATCTTTGACATTAGTGTTTGGTGCATAAATTTGAATAATAGTTGTATTAACTGATCTTCTTTATAGGTTATGGATATTACACTATCACTGGCAGTGTTATGTTTCAGCAAAAATTTTGAAATGTTCTTTTTGATGATAAATGCCACATCATTTATCTTCAACTTGTCATTCCCGGCATAGTAGACCATATGACTGTCTGATTCAAAATGCCCAATACCTGTCCATTTCAGCTCACTAATGCCTAGGATGTCAATCTCCAAGCGTTCAAATTCATTTTTGAAAACTTCCAATTTTCCTTGATTCATACTTCATACAATCCACATTCTGATTATTGATGGAAGTTTGCAACTATTTCTTCTCATTTTGAGTTGTGCCACATCAGCAAATGAAGGTCCTGAAAGCTTTACTACACCCACGTCATTAAGGTTGATTACTTTGTGGAGGCAGCTCTTCCCTAGTCATATTTTGTGTGCCTTCCAACCTTAGGGGCTCGTCTTTCAGAACTATATCATACAATGTTCTACTGTTATCCATAAGGTTTTTACTGACCAATTTTTTCAGAAGTAGATTGCCAGGTCCTTCTGCACAGTCCGTCTTAGCCTGGAAGCTCTGCTGAAACTTGTCCACCATGGTGACCCTGCTGGTATTTGAAATATTGGTGGCTTAACTTTCAGCATCACAGTGACACACAAATCACTACAATATGACAAACTGATAGATGAATGTTGGTTCAAGTGCTTACACATCACTATAGTCTCTCCACTGCTCATTCTCCAGTGCTTTCAGGTAATTGCCTTTTGGATTGTGTTTGGATTTTACAGTTAATTTCTGTAGGGGGAGCTGTACGATATAGTATTTTTTAATTGTGTTCTCTTTGTTTTAACTGGACATTGAATCAGGATAATAATGGATAGTTTTTTTTTTTTTTCTTACTCCACCACCTTTAAAAGTTCTTCCAAAATAATTTCTTTTAGAAAAGGACCAAAACGTATCTATTTTTCTATTCTTTCTCCTTCTTTGTATGTCTCCTTATAGCAAACCCAAGCATTAAAAGACGAAGTTGTTTTTATTAAACCTATATTTGAAATCACAGTCTTATCAGTATCGTATGCTTCAAACACATATCTACAAGAAGTATTGAGGGGTCATACAGTCAGGCAAATCTAGGTCACTTGTTAATGGGCAACTTTGGGCAAGTTATTTAATTACTCTGTGCCTCAGTTTGTTTGTGGATTTGGGACAATAATGCCTACTAACGGCATGCTGAATGTAAAGCCCCTAAAAAAGAGTAGGTAATCAGAAAATGTTGATTGTCATCTGTCTTAGGTTGGGTTCTCTAGAGAAGCAAAACCAGTAAAGTGTATAAATATATATAGAGAGAGAAAGTATATCAAGGAAACAGCTCACGTGATTGTAGAGGCTAGAATGTCCCAAGTCCGTGGATCAGGGCAGCGGACTTTCCCAAGTCACACAGCTGCAAAAGCTGGCAAGCCCATGATCGGAAGGTTGGAGAGCAGGGCTCCCACTCACAGGCTGTGCAGATCAACGAATCCCAGGTTTGGCAGATAAGCTGACAGCTCAAGTCCCAAGAACAGGA
>NW_004444107.1:5502684-5519081 GCF_000243295.1 Trichechus manatus latirostris | reverse complement strand
CCATTTTGTTTAGAACTTTCTATGGCACTTTTTACCTGGTATTACAGTTATTTGAGTATTTATTTTATCCTTCCCCTTATATTTTAAGCTAATTGAGGGTATGAACAGTTTTTAATTATTTGTTTACCTCAATAGCACTTTGTAAGGACTAGAAATACTCAAAAGGCATTTGCAGAATTGCATTTGCTTTCTTTAATTGCCTTACATCAGAATTCAGCATTATAACAGTTTCCTCAACAGACGTTGTAAAACTCAGTATCTGTCCTTAAAATGCATGAAACAACTCTTCGTTATGCTGACTTTTCCATCCCTTTGATCCTTTTTTCAGTGTTTTAAAAAAAAGATTTGACTTGAATTTTTGAGATTCAAAAGCCCACACAAATTAGCTTCATCCTGAATTGACAATGGCAAATGTCTCTCCATCGTAACTTTAGATGTTACAGAAGGCTTATTTACAATCAAGGGCTGAAATGTCAACAGAATAGTTTTTCTTTCGTCAAATATTTTTAGTGATTGACTGGGTAATGTGACTATACATTCATAGTTTTTTTTTTTTTTTAACTTCACAGATATTGTTGAACTTACTAATCTACAGAAATGTTGTCTTTTTTACCACTTCAGTATGTGGTAGCTATTGTTTTTGTCTGCCCAGCACAAAACACGTCCTACCCTCAGATGATAAGAGTGGATAAATGATTTCAGCTATGCCAAAGGATTCTTTCTTACAGAAATTTGAATCTCAAGTGGTTATACAGGAGGATAGAAGGCAGTCAGAATGGAATCATTCATGGTAGTACGGCCCTCTGAGAGAGAGAGAGAGCCGTGAACACCTTCTACCAAGGCCCCTTCTTTTGCTTCCTGAAGCTTGATTGTTGAGCTCTAACTTTGATGCAGTTAGATACTCACGATCTTCCAGAAATCAGTTTTGTAACAATAAGTTAATCAAAATTCATTTCTTTTACTTTCTGGTACTTTAAGAAAAGTCTCATTCTTCTTTCCTCTGTTCAGTCTCCTGCTTCTGCCAGTGAACTTAAGCTAATTGCTTAAAGACCACACTATAGAAGGCTTTTTTTTTTTTTTTTTTTTAATCACTGTTCTAAAACAGAGAAAACCTAAGAAGGAAGAGGACCAGGCCCAGAGGGAAATCACCATCCGGAGACCAGGTGATCCCTGGAGCTTGGAGTAAAGCATTCAGGCACTGTGTCAGGAAGCTGAATGCTTCATATAGTTGGGTTGATGGCCTTCTATGAGTAATAAATGCTCTAAAAATATATGTAACTAAGTACAAAAATGTGGATTTCTGAAAGCTGAATGCTTCAAGTAAAAAACTGCTTAATTCTAAAGGAATCAATTTGTGGTTCCTTTTAATGAGATATTAAACTATAAGGCATTAGAGGAGACCTAGTGGTGCAGTGGTTAAGCTCTTGGCTGCTAACCAAAAGGTCAGCAGTTCAAACCCACTAGCTGCTTTACGAGAGAAAGATGTGGCAGTTGTCTTCTGTAAAGATTGTAGCCTTGGAAACCCTAGGGGAAGTTCTACTGTGTTCTATAATGTCACTATGAGTCAGAATTGACTTGATGGTGATGGTTTTTTGGCTTTAACTATCTCTTTTGTAAAGAAAAAATGTTTGTACCAAGGCCTTCTGTCTTTAACTTGGTCATTAATGGCTTTCAAACAGCCTGTAATGCAGAGATTTGCTTCTGTCCTGTCCTCCTTTCACTAGGCTCTCCTATATCTGTGACGTCTCCAGTCATGGTTTATGTACAAAATTAAGACCATGGGAGTTCCCTCAGGACCCTGCTTACCATGTTTCCCACTGCCTTAACTGTTGAAAGGTTTTACACCTTCATGAGAGACGCTTAGTTGCTAGAGCCTCTGCAAGCACGGACTCCTAGAAAACTCGTAAAAGCTTTAAGAAATGAACTCTGCATGGGACTCTGACACATGCTGATGCAAACAAACTTGAGACAATGTGATCCTTTCCAACTATTAAGGTCCTTTTACAACACATTTAAAAAAAAAAAAAACTTTGTTACTAAGTCAGTTCAGACTCATGATGACCCCACGTGTTACAGAGTAGAACAGAACTGCATAGGGTTTCTTTGGCTATAATCTTTATGAAAGCAGTTTTCCAGGATTTTCTTCCGTAGTGCCTCTGGGTGTGTTTGAACTGCCAACCTTTCAATTTGCAGCGGAGCACAAATCGTTTGCACCATCCAGGTACCTTTTCATGTATGACATAAAACATCCAAGTGGCTATAAAAAAGTTTTTGTGGGGGTGGTGTTTAGTTGTTTCCCCATAACCTCTTTCTTAGACTATAGTGAATGCACATCTCAAGCCAAATTATTAAACAAACACGGATTAGCAAGTATGAACAAAACTGTAGATACAACCTCTCCTAAAAGTTTGAGAACTTTCCAGCTCTCAACCATTTTTTAGGTGCTATGAAGACCGTTTTGCATAAAAAAAGCTAATTTGAAACAATTGCAACAGTATTCTGGAGGCAAGAATGCATATACTTTACATGTGGCATCAGGCAAACGGAACTCTCCACTCCAATAGCTGGACTCCAGAGTAATTAAGGCCCAAGACTATAGGCAATAGCATGAAGGGTTGGGGTGTCTCTAAAACTTTAGCCAACCCATTAATGTTATCAGTAGTTATTTTTCATATCCATCATGCTGACAAACAAACCATTAATTTCACTGATAAAGCCCCATTTCTAATATTTATTATGTTAAGTATCAAAATATCTAATGTTGATCAAAGGTAAGGATCGCTGAAGTCCTTGTAGTAGATGTCTCTGAAGTGTGGCCTTTCTGATATATTGCTAATTGTCCATCCCTGGAATGTGAATTATCGATTAAAGTTACTGATTGAATCTAGGGTATAACTTAAGCTAAATAACGCATACATAGTATCACACAATCTTTACTGAGGTATTTTAAAGTAAATTTGAGATGTGTATTTGTTATTCTGAATGTTTCAGAGATCATAAATACTCATGATTTAAAAAGTTCAGGTTCAGGTTCTAGGATTCAAGACAAGTATTCATTAAATTATAGTCACATTAAGAGATTAAGTCTAATTTTATATCTACAGTTGTGAAGCTAAAAGAACTATGTAGTAGTAGCTCCAGAATTACTAAACCTATTTGAAAGGAGGAACTAGGAAACTTGTATTGAAGCTATGTTTGCAGAGCAAGGCCACTCTTTTTGCTTAGGTTTCTGTTTAGTTGGGTGGCTTTAAAGGTGACAGACATTACGTGGGACCTTGCCTTGGTATTGTTACTGGGAAAAACTTGTGAAATACAAATCTTTAAAAAATCCGTGTGGGCATATGTTTTGGTTTTAATAATTCATCTGAGATACATATCAGACATTTACGTCAAATTTTAAAAATAATGAGTGTTTGATTATTTCAGTCTATAAGAGAAACAGAATTATCTGATGGACAGAAGCTTTTTTGCACAGTCTGATGTGAGCTGCACAAATGACAGTGAGGCTGTGAAAGTTTCTTTTCTATAACAATAAGCATTCGCCTATACTTCAGGCTCCAAACATAACAGCAGGTCTAGTAAGAAATAGGTTTCTGGTCTAATTTTAAAAAGTATTATTTTTATTACTAAAATTTGTTTTTCCTAAGAAATTAGTAAATTACAGTGTAATGCGATCATAAATCTAAGTATTTCCATCACACATACAACTGACAAAAAACAAGGCTCCACGAATTGACGGAATACCAATTGAGATGTTTCAACAAACAGATGCAGCGCTGGAGGTGCTCACTTGTCTAAGCCAAGAAATCTGGAAGACAGCTACCTGGATAACTGACTGGAAGAGATCCATATTTGTGCCCATTCCAAAGAAATGTGATCTAACAGAATATGGAAATTATAGAACAATATCATTAATGTCACACACAAGTAAAATTTAGCTGAAGATAATTAAAAAATTGTTGCAGCAGTACATTGACAGGGAACTGCCAGAAATTAATGCTGAATTCAGAAGAGGACATGGAAAGAGGGATATCATTGCTAATGTCAGATCGTTCTTGTCTGAAAGCAAAGAATACCAGAAAGATGTTTACTCATGTTTTATAGACTATGCAAAGGTATTTGACTGTGTGGATCATAACAAATTATGGATAACATTGTAAAGAATGGGAATTCCAGAACAATTAATTATGCTCCTGTGGAACCTGTACGTAGACCAAGAAGCAGTCGCTCAAACAGAACAAGGGGCTACAGCGTGGTTTCATATCAGGAAATTTGTGCCTCAGGGTTATATCCTTTCACCACACTTATTCGATCTGTATGCTGAGCAAATAATCCAAGAAGCTGGACTATATAAAGAAGAACACAGCATCAGGACTGGTGGAAGACTCATCAACAACCTGCGATATGCAGATAACACAACCTTGCTTGCTGAAAACAAAGAGGACTTACTGATGAAGATCAAAGGCTACAGCCTTCAGTATGGATTACTCTTCAGTATAAGAAAACAAAAATCCTCACAACTGGACCAATAAACAACACAATGATAAGCAGAGAAAAGACTGAAGTTATCAAAGATTTCATTTTACTTGGATCCACGGTCAATGCCCATAGAAGCAGCAGTCAAGAAATCCTATGACATATTGCATTGGGTAAATCTGCTGCAAACGACCTCTTCAAAGTATTGAAAAGCAAAGTTGTCACTTTGAGGACTAAGGTGCACCTGACTCAAGCTATGATATTTTCAGTTGCCTCAAATGCATTCGAAAGCTGGACAATGTATAAGGAAGACTGAAGAAGAATTGATGCCTTTGAATTATGGTGTTGGTGAAGAATATTGAATATACCGTGGACTGCCCAGAGAATGAACAAGTCTGTCTTGGAAGAAGTACAGCAAGACAGCTCCCTGGAAGCCAGGATGGCGAGACTTTGTCTCACTTACTCTGGGCATGTTATCAGGAGGGACCAGTCCCTGGAGAAAGACACTGTGTTTGGTAGGGTAGAGGGTCAGCAAAAAACAGAAAGACTCTCAATGAGATGGATTGACACAGTGGCTGCAACAATGGGCTCTAACATAGCAACAGTCATGAGGATGGCTCAGGACAGGGCAGTGTTTCATTCTGTTGTTCATAGGGTCACTATGAGTTGGAACTGACTCTATGGCACCTAACAACAACATACAATTTCACAGGCCAAATAGAATTTTAGAAAATGATTTTTGAAAAGTATTTGCTTAACCACTCTAAGATTTTACTTTTTTTATCTGTAAAACTATGATTCTTTCCTTGAAAGAAAATTATATTTGTAAATTATTTAATGATGAAAGAATCCATATGAATTTGTAAGTGCTCCTTAGACTGTGAATTACAGTGACATTTTGAAACTTATGGTCTTGAATTAGCATGTTTTTCTTTTTAAATAAACCACTTCTGCCTAAAATTTTATTTCTTTTTGTTCTTTAGAAACTGGAGCTATTTGTTCTTTGTTCTTTAAAATCTCTAATCTTAAGAGCTATTTTATGTTTCAAAATGGCTTAAAGCCATTATGTAGTCCCTCAATCTTAGGGAAGCAATAGACTTTGGGATCAATGACATATGGAAAGGAGGTGGTAAGGATACCCTGAGAGAACAAATGTAATGAGGAAAAAAAAAAAAAAAAGGCATAGGAAAGAGCCCTGAGCAATTCCAATATTTAGGAAAAAGAAAGTAAACTCATTTGCAATAGGAGAAAGCAAGAAAAATTGAATAGTATGATATTTCAGATGGCAAGAAAGAGGTGAGAAAGTAATCAAGGATGTCAAATACCGTTTTACACTTCTGGGTAGAATGTAGCAGGTCAAAGGGACCACTGGTTCTACTGTAGATATGAGAAAACAGTGGATAAACTAAAAAAAAAAAAAAGTCATATTTTATTTTAATCCATCAAAGAGTCATGGAATCAAATAAGCCTAAATAAACTAAATTCCAAAGATAGACAAGCTTTTCCTAGATTATTGTATGTTGGTAGCCACTTACATCTCTGGGAGTAGCCTGGAGGTCATTGGCAGATGCAATAGTAAGTTTGCCTTAGGCAAAGGAAAACTGTGAAGGCAAGGAGAAAACAGCCAAGCTAGAATGACAGTCCTCCAGATATTTGAAACCAGACCAACCACAATTCAGCACAACTGTTGATTAGATCAAAGAGTTCAGCCTGTAGCTCTTGCTAAATGATAGATGAAAGACTAAGCTTTTTGTTGGAGAAATTACTATCTACTTCAGGTTTTACTGCTCTTATAGATACAATGTCCAGTATATTATAAAGAATTATGAATAGAGAATAAATAATTATAAGAAGCAGAAAATGCAACTGGTAATCAAGAAAAAAATCTACTGAAGAAGAAACTCAGATGGACCATATGTTGAAATTTTCAGATAAGGACTTTTAAAATAACTATTATAAATATATTAAATAATATGTTTAAATATGTTAAAGATGGACAACATTGGTGAATTATCCAAAGTGAAGCAGATAGAGAAAAATTAAATTGAAAAATAGTGAAAAAGGTGACTATCTGAAAGTAGCAGATAGTCTAGTATACACGTAATTATAGTCCTAGGAAAGAAGAAGAATGAGGCAGGAAAAAAATATATGAAGAGATAATAGCCAAAAACTTTCTGATAATGCATATAATCTGTTTTCTGAGAAGTTCAGTGAGTATCAGGCAGGATAAATAAAAGAAATCTCATTTAGGTACCTGTTGCCGTCGAGTCGATTCTAACTCATAGCGACTTTATATGACAAGTAGAACCAGGTTTCCAAGGCTGCAGTCTTTACGGAAACAGACTGCCACATCTTTTTTCCATGAGCAGCTGGTGGGTTCAAACCACTTACCTTTCAGTTAGCAGCCAAATGCTTAACAACTGCGCCACCAGGGCTCCCTCACTAAGATAAATCATAGTCAAACTATTTGAAACTACAAAAAGAAAAAAGCTTAAAACAGCTTGAGATAAGAATTATGGCTGATTTCACACAAAAAACAACAGAATCCAGAAAACAATGGAATACCATCTTTAAAATGCTGAAAGAAAATTGTCAACATACAATTCCTTCTTTACTCAGTGAAAGTGTCTAACAAAATAACGGTGAAATAAAAACTTTAAAAAAAATTTATTGTAGTGGTCTAGATGCACAGTGGTTAAAGCACTTGACTGCTAACCAAAAGGTTGGCAGTCCGAAACCACCAGTGGCTCTGTGAGAGAAAGATATAGCAGTTGGCTGCCATAGAGATTTACAGCCTTGGAAACCCTAAGGGGGTCTCTATTAGTCAGAATCAACTCGACACAGTGATGGGTTTGTTTTTTGTTTTTTGGGGGGTTTTGGTTTTATATGCACACTTGCCATTTTAACTATTTTCAAGTGTGCAATTCAATGATATTAATTACATTTGTCATATTGTGCAACCATAATCACTATCCATTTTCAAATGTTTTTATAACCCTAAACAGAAACTCATTTTACTGTGATGAGAATACCTACTATGACAACTTAAGTATAAAAAATTAAAGTATATCTAATGAAATTCAAGTACATTTTCACTATTTTAAGCATTAATTATTTTGATGATTGCAGAATATTTTCATGACAAGCAAATTATCTTTGACATAAACTTATTCAATTTAATGATGACTCCCTGGTGGAGCTGTGATTAAGTGCTTGGCTGCTACCCAAAAAGTCAGTAGTTTGAATCTACCAGCTGGTCCTTGGAAACTCTATGGAGCAGTTCTATTCTGTCCTACAGGGTTGCTATGAGTTGGAATCGACTCCACGGCAATGTTTCTTTTTTTTTTTGTGGTTTACTAATTATTCTAGTGTGTGTGGGTATTAGTTAGTGTTTAGAATTTAACCACAAACCACAATACCTGTGGTATCTACACTGTGCATATGACTTTTAAGCATTTTCAATCTTACCTCCCAATTGATTATTACCTTTGTAAGAAAAATTCATGTTTTTGTCACAACTGTAAACCTAATAGGACCTACAATCAGACTGTGCTTTCTATAGGCATTTGCCTTGTGTCTGATGAAAGCATTAATTTATTTTATGTGCATTTAAAAGAGGGACAGTCTTCAGGACTGAAGAGCATCATACTCAAGTTACTTGTATTTCGTAGTTTAAAAAACTGGTAGATGAAGAATCCAGAGAATCCACCTACACAACATTTTTAAAGTTAGTAAATTTTCATAGATCCTTAAAATAACCTATTTTGGTTTTACGGAACTTATTAAAATAATACATCTGATTATCATTTATGTGCTCAGGCAAAACAAAATCTTACTGGCACTGTGTGTGACACAGTCAGTTCTGAGCTCTCAATTTTTCCAGTTGTTGTGCCAAAACTATTTTAAAAGGGTACCTGAGCCTAGCATTGCTTCCTACGTTCCTTGGGTCTTACTTGGTGAAAGATAAGTTTATGTTTTCAAGACTGTCCTGTGATTTCTGTTTTTAGTTCACTTCAGTATGAATGTTTTAAATTTGCATGATGACCAATTCTATCAACAATACAATGTTGAAATCTGTGGGCTCTTGGCTTTACAAATGAAACAAAAATAAATGAAGTGAGGAGACTGACTTTACATTGTTCAAATAGTTTTTTTTCTTTTTTCCCCCAAGTTTCCAGAATTTGATTCGGCATTAATCAATTTGTGCTTGAGACAATTTTGAATTATTTAATTTTTTCAGAGACAATATTTAAAATTCTTCTTTGTTTGCAATTTCTAATAGATAGATGTCTTTATAACTGCAAGTATGATACAATTCAATTTTGTAACTTTCTCTTTTTTCTTCATTAGACCTAATTTGTGCTGTTTGAATAAATAGTTCCCAAAAGAATTCTTCTAAAAATGAGATCTGAAATATATAACCTTACCTGTTTTTCTCATTATTTTGAAAGAAAAAATATTGGTTTGATTTATAAATGGTTTGTTTAGTGGTTTTATTTAACAAATTTGTTGTTATTCAAAATAGTCTATCTCCTCTAAAATATCAGATTATTGATTTATTACATGAACTGTATGTAAAAGAGTGAGTTGAAAATAATATTAGTTGAAAACAACTGAAATAGGTGATATCTTAGACTTCCTATTTCTTTAGTATATCAGACTGAGAGATATAGGAGAATAAGAAGTAACACTGTTGAATACTTATTATGTGTTAGATGCCATTTTATGGGATTTATTAAGTAATTTAATTTTCACAACAGCCTTATAAGATATAATATAGTTATCATCCCCATTTCATAGATGAAGAAATAAAAACAAGACTTGTAGCTGGCAAAGGGTTTAGTATCCAGGCAGTCTGGCTCTGGTGTCCAAAAACTTAACCACTACACTAAATAGCTGCTACTAAATGAGAATTCTCCAGAAAAATATGGGAGAAGCTATACAAATTTACTCACAAACGAAAGAAGAGAAAATGTAAAACAGAGTGGCCATAATGGAGCAAGAATCAAACCAAATGACTCACGCACATCGTGGATCTAGGTTACCAGGTAAGTCACCAAGCAGTATCATTGAGAAGTTTTAAGCTTATTTGGCTTATACAGTGAAAGGAATAACTGAAATAAACGCCAAAGTAAATCATATTAATTTTTAAATGTCTGTTAGACATCCAAGTATAAATGCTAAGTAAGCTGTTGTAATTGTCTTAAACTCAGAGGAAAAGTTCGAGATATAGGTATAAATTTGAGTATTTTCATGACATACTGTATTTTTATGCAAATAACACACACCTTCTACATTTGTTTACCAGCTGCGCCCTCCTCCCACGATATATTTTGGTAAGCACACTATGTTAATTTTGTTACAGCAACATGTAAAAAAAATGCACATATATATAGTTGTAAAGACATATATAACACAACATTTAACAATTCAAGATTTATATATATTATTTTACCTCTAATTTATCCCTCATTTTCCCCTTAAAAATCCCTATGCTCAGTCTTATGGAACTCATTCTTCGTAGTAATATCCTCAAGCACATCTCCAAATGTTTCCTCTTCCTCCTCAACTTACCTTCGCCTTGGCTGGAGAAAATACTTCCCAGCAGCTCTCTTTAGTTGAAATTGTTTATACTGTCTCACCTCACATGCCATGGGGTCAGGAAGGGGATCACTATCCTTGCTCACTACTGCCATTTTCAGGCAATTCTGCTCTTTTGTGGGTTATGCTACCTGCCAGTACCACCTCTTCTTATTGCCACACCCACTGACTTCCTGATCACTTCTGCAAATTCACTAGAATTTCCAAATCTACAAATGACTTATTTAAATTTTTTTCAAAAATCATCTCAAATAAATATACAGTTATCAAAAATCAAAATAAAAAAATAACTTTTGTCTACTCTTAATAGAATATGAAGGAGCCTTGGTGGCACAACATTTAAGCGCTCAGTGCTGGGTTGCTAACTGAAAGGTTGGTGGTTCAAACTCACCCAGTGGCTCCAGGGGAGAAAGACCTGGCGATCTGCTTCTGTAAGGATTACAACCAAGAAAAGCCTATGGGGCAGTTCTACTCTGTAACACGTGGGGTCGCTATGAGTTGGAATTGACTTGAAGGCACCCAACACCAACAATAGAATATGAGAAATTTAACAATCATTTCATCACCCTTCTCCCTCCCTTATCCCATTTCTGATTTTGCTCTTAGGCTAATATAATCTACCAAACCCATTACAGTTATCTGCTGCCCCTGTCACAAGGCTCATCTCATACTACCTTTCTCTTTACTTTAGGTACCTCAGCCACTTATGTCCCCAGGGTTTATCTTTCTACCTGCCACTGTCCCTAATCTAGTCTTACCCTAGTTGTTGTTGTTGGGTGCTGTCAAGTCGACCTCAACTCATAGTTACCCCATGTGACAGTAGAACTGCCCCATAGGGATTTCCTGGCTATAATCTTTATGGAAGTAGATCGCCTGATCTTCCTCCCACAGAGGCATTTGTGTGGGTTTGAACCACTAACCATTTAGTTAGCAGCCAAGCGCTTTGTTCTTTGTGCCACCAGGGCTCCTTGGTCTCATCCTACTTTCCTTTATCTATGACTTACCATTCAGATCTTTGGTCAAGTGCCCTTTCCTCAGAGAAGACCTCCTTAGACTCTTCAGGCTAGGTCAGGTGCACATCAGATGGACTCAGTGCCAAAATGTGTGATCATTTTGAGTGACCTTCAGCGTGTCAGGCAGACAGTCTCTGGCCCAGAAGGGGCCATGAAGCAAGCAAAAGCAAGGGCTGAAAGACTGGTTTCGTCTTCTCTATGTGAGGCAGTGGGTGTAACATCTATTTCTTTTTAAAAGGAATACTGAATGTAAACTATAAACATTGAAAGGTGTTTTTACATATAATTCATCAATAAAATACATTTCAAGAGTTTACAATGTAGATTATTCATTTAGTTATTTAAAACTTCAGTTTAAGAAACTTATTGATGAAAAAAAATAGTTGAATGGGATTTGGGTTATCTTTAATATAGCAAAGCTCTCTGGGAGTCTTTTCTGTTGCTGATGATCCCTTTCCCCAAAGCTGTTACTTGTGTTTCTGTACAATTGATCATTATTTAGGGCCAGAATACAACTCAAAGAAACATCTTTTCAAATACTTCATAAAATAATGATTTTGATTATGGAATTTTCAATTTCCTGAACTGAATATTATCTCTAAAAAATAAGAAGCTAACATATTTTTCTAAATATACCAAACCCATTGCCAGCAAGTTGATCCTGACTCACGGCGACCCTATAGGACAGATTAGAATGGCCCCATAGGCTTTCCAAGGCTATAAAGCTTTATAGTAGCAGACTGCCACATCTTTCTCCTGTGAATCTTTTGGTTAGCAGTTGAGTGCTTAACCACTGCTCCACCAGGGCTCTTTTTCTGAATATAAGACACCAGAAAATAATCATGTATTGGAGAATAATGTGGCTCTTGAGAAAGTTTTGGAGCTAGTACAGTGCACAAGAAAGTAGATAGAAATTGTAACTTTTTAATTATAATAATATTCCATATGCTTATTTTCCTAGATTACAAAATGTTCTAGCAAAGTGGAATTTTCTCTGAATTCGTAATTCAGTCTGGCTTCATGAAACATTAGCTTCTTTCTAAATCAACATTTAACCACAAATAAAACTTAAAGCCTAGGAAGATAATCTCTTTAAGGAAAGATTTTTCCATTTGAAATGACTCATTAATCAGTTTTAATTAACTGAATTTGATTAGAAAGTTATGTCCAAGAAGTTGCATAATCTGTTATTTTATACAATTACCTAATAATAAAACACTTTTCTTTTGTATATCTATGGTTAAACCCACGGTTCATTAAATCGCCAAAATTTCTAAATCTCTTGTATGTCATTAAACTGTCATCTCAAATATCTTAAGTAATTTCTTAGAAAGTATAAATGATGTATTGGGTAATGATTAGTTTTATTACTTAACATTACAAACCTTGGAAATGAATCCATCTGCAGGATTCTCTTCCACCTTTAAACAGGCCCCAAGGGAGACAATAAACCTTTGGATACTGGAGCTCTGACTTGTGAAAAAGCCCCCTAAGTGATAACCTTTCTCAACTTTGTGAATGTAATGCTGTTTGTCTTCTAGAAAGTGGTGACATATTTCAAGAGTCTAACTTAATGTAGCTGATTGTCTATCTGACTTTTTCTTTTGAATATATGATATTTCAAGGCCAAGTCAATTCTTTGGCTGATCCTCTCAAACTGATGATGCTACCTTCCCCCACCCCCCGCAAAAAAAGTTACATTTAAAGGAAATAGCATTGGACTTGTGTTCTTTTTAAAATAGCATTAGTTTAAGGCATAAAAATACTGCAGAGATAAAAGATTGTGCATTCTGAAAACAATTCTGTTAAAAATGCATATATATTTTTGCTTTACATCATCAAAGCATAGGAAACAAAATTATCTTATAAATAAAAATTCCAAAAAAGGTTATCATCTTTCAATTGCTTATATAACATCTTCCATAAAATAATATTGAAAATCAAATATGCTTTGTTACAAATATGCTTTCTTTCTGAATAAGAAAGCTCTAAGTTATTCAGACTATTTTGACATCTTTACACTGTAGAATAATACTACCATTTAAAAAATAAAATCCATGGATAAGATAGACTGTAACTTCCTTGACTGCAGATGGAAAATAATCCTGAAGGTCGTTTATTTTCCAAGTTTTATCACAATAACCAGTTGCCTGTTGCTATTGAGTCGATTCCGACTCATAGTAACCCTATAGGACAGAGTAGAACTTCCCCGTAGGGTTTCCAAGGAGCCGCTGGTGGATTCAGACTGCACACCTTTTGGTTAGCAGCCTGAGCTCTTAACCACTTCGCCAGACAATTAAAAAAAAAAAAAAAGTCAATTACTTACTCCCAGAAAAAAGCATTAACTCTATAAAGCCATTTGTTGGTATTAAACACACACAATTTATGGATCTTTATTTTTTTTCAAAGAAATATTGCACATTTCCAGCCTCTTCTTCCTTTCGGTTTAAAACAGAATCACGCTGCCTACCTTACAATGAATATGAATTGTTTTCTTTTTCTAGCTATTCTGAGTGTAAGGTGACTTAAACAACTACCAGGCAGTACAGATTTGGAGAGAAAGTGATCTCTGACTAAGCTTTCCTTATTGAGAAAGTAGAGAGAATTTGCAGGCCAGACTATGTGTTTAAAAACGTATTAGCTTAACAGTTTATAAAGAAAATGTTCCACATTCTACCTTGGTGAGTAGCGTCTGGGGTCTTAAAAGCCTGTGAGCAGCCATCTAAGATACTTCACTGGTCTCACCCCTTTGGGAGCAAGGGAGAATGAAGAGAACAGGATACAAGGAAAAGATTAGTCCAAAGGACTAATGGACCACAGCTACCAAGGCCTCCACCAGACTGAGTCCAGTACAGCTAGATGGTGCCAGGCTACCACCACTGACTGCTCTGACAGGGATCACAACTGAGGGTCCCAGACAGGGCTGGAGAAAAATGTAGAACAAAATTCTAACTCACAAAAAAAGACCAGACTTACTGACAGAGACTGGAGAAGCCCCAAGAGTAGGGCTCCCAGACACCCTTTTAGCTCAGTAATGAAGTCACTTACGAGGTTCTCTGTTCAGCCAAAGATTAGACAGCCCCATAAAACAAAAGAAGACTAATGGGGCACAACAGTCCAGGGACAAGGACTAGAAGGCAGGAGGGGACAGGAAAGCTGGTAATAGGGTACCCAAGGTCGAGAAGGGAGAGTGTTGACATGTTGTAGGGTTGTTAACCATTGTCATAAAACAATACGGGTACTAACTGTTTAATGGGAAACTATTTGTTCTGTAAACCTTCATCTAAAGTACAATAAAAAAAAATTTTTTTTTAAATTAGTTTATGAATTTAGGCAAGTCATTTAACATTTCAGGGTTTCATTTATCTCATCTATAAAATAAAAAACTTGGACTAAATTATAACTACTTCCAGTGCTAAAATGCAATTATTATTTGATTACCATGAATCACTCTAAAAATTGAAAGTTGAACAATGAATCTTTAACAATCATGAGAGAATTATTAAGCACTAAATTTATGCATGTAATTTAATATTTTTTTCATAAAATTTAAACAATTGAGTCTCTGCCTTGAACTCAATTCATAAACGAAATATCAAATAGACAACCAGATATATTAAAGAAGGCATTCTATGTATCTTGATTTATTTCTCATTCAATATATTCACTTGTGTCTCTTAGCTAGATCTTGTGCTAGGAACAGAGGACTCAAGGATGACTAAAATATGACCTTTAACCTCAGGGAGCATATAGTCCAATTCATGTTTAAAAATCAAAATAATATCATCATCAGAGTAAACCAAATAGTAAATTTATAAATTGGGTTTCCGTTTACTTGTAGCTAAATCATCTATCTTCCTTTAATAAGTTAGTTAGTGGCTTTCAGTGTAAGAGCTAAACTCTTGAAATTCTCAATATATTAGATTTCATATTTCCATATTTTTCCTAGATTATAAGCTTGGTGAAGGCAAGGACCTACCTGTCCTGTTTAAAGTTGTAATGCCAGAACCTAACACAGTGGCTGGCACAGAGAAGATGCTCCATGTGTTTGATGAAGTGGACTGAAGGACCAATGAGTGAGTTGAAGTTCTTATTATGATCATTTTGTACTTGTTTCCTTTGAAGTATAGCACACATACAGAGACATGCTCAAACTTCCAAGGTGCAGCTCATTGAGTTATTGCAATGTGAACACCTGTGTAACTACCACCAGGGTCAATACCCCCTCTCAATCCCTACTCCCTCCCTCCTTCCAAAAAACATCAACTATTCTGACTTTTTGCACTATTCATTATGGCGCCAAGAAGCTGCCAAAAGCACTATTCAGCTTCTCAGCTTCTCAGTCAGTTGTAATGGAATCAAGAAACTCTACAATGGGATATGCCAGGCTCACCTCACTGAGTTCCTTTCTTCTTCTGAATCTTGACTCTTAAATGGAAGATCAGAATAATATTGTTAAATCAAGTCACATAGGTTGTATTGAAAATCATGACTATGACTAAACAGATGTGTTAATTTGTGAGTTTGCAAATTATGCTTTCTTTATATTTATCAGTATTTGGACTTCAGTTTCAATCTTTATGTGTTTTTTTTTAAATGTTGTAATTAAATGAAGTTTACATTTCAAGTTAGTCTCCCCTACAGAATTTTTTTTTTTATTTTTACATACATGGTTATGAGACTCCAACCGCTCACCCTATTCTGCGACAGCACACTCTTCCCCTCCGCCCCTGATTCCCCATGAACGTTCAACCAGCTCCTAACTCTCTCTGCCTTCCCATCTCACCTCTGGACAGAAGCTGCCCCTTTGGTCTCTTGTATCTACTTGACTAAGAGGCATATTCTCCACAAGTACCACTTTATGTCCCACAGTCCAGTCCAATCCCTGTCTGAGGAGTTGACCTAGGAAATTGTTTTAGTTCTGCGGTGATAGAGAGTCCAGGGGCCATGCTTTCCGGGGCGCCTCAAGTCTGAGTCAGACCATCAGGTCTGGTCTTCTTACCAGAATTTCAGTTCTGCATACCATCGTTCTACTGCTCCATCAGGGACCCTCTGTTGTGTTCCCTGTCAGGAGGTTCATTGGTGGAAGCCGGGCACCATCTAGTTCTTCTGGTCTCAGGCTAATGAAGTTTCTTGTTTATGTGGCCCATTCTGTCTCTTGGGCTCTTACTTTCCTTGTGTCTTTGGTGTTCTTTGTTCTCCTTTATTCCAAGTGGTTGGGACCAATTGATGCATCTTAGATGGCCGCTTGCAAGCTTTTAAGACCCCAGATGCCACTCATCAAAGTCAGATGCAGAACATTTTCTT
>NW_004444107.1:5499734-5502211 GCF_000243295.1 Trichechus manatus latirostris | reverse complement strand
TCATTGTGTAATATTCCATTGTGTGGATATACCATAGTTTGTTTATCCATCCGTCCATTGATGGGCACCTAGGTTGCTTCCATCTTTTTGCTATTGTGAACAGTGCTGTGATGAACAGGGGTGTGCATATATCTATTTGTGTGACAGCTCTTGTTTCTCTAGGATATATTCCAAGGAGCAGGATAGCTGGATCGTATGGTGCTTCTATTTCTAGTTTTTTAAGGAAGCGTCAAATCGATTTCCAAAGTGGTTGTACCGTTTTACATTCCCACCAACAGTGTATAAGTGTTCCAGTCTCTCCACTACCTCTCCAGCATTTGTTATTTTGTGCTTTTTGGATTAATGCTAGCCTTTTTGTGTGAGATGATATTTCACTCTAGTTTTGATCTGCATTTCTCTAATGGCTAATGGTCCTGAGCATTTCATCATGAGTCTGTTAGCCGCCTGAATATCTTCTTTGGCGAAGTGTCTGTTCATATCCTTTGCCCATTTTTTAACTGGGTTATTTGTCTTTTTGTTGTTGAGGTTTTGCAGTATCTGGTAGATTTTAGAGATTAAATGCTGATGGGATTTGTCGTAGTCCAAAATTTTTCCCCAGTCTGCAGGTTGTCTTTTTACTCTTTTGGTGAAGTCTTTTGATGAGCATAAGTATTTGATTTTTAGGAGTTCCCATTTATTTAGTCTCTCTTCTGGTGTTTGTGCATTGTTACTTATGGTTCCTATTGTGTTTATGCCATGTATTAGGACTCCTAGCATTGTCCTTATTTTTTCTTCCATGATCTTTATCATTTTCGATTTTGTATTTAAGTCTTTGATCCATTTTGAGTTAGTTTTTGTACATGGTGTGACGTATGGCCTTGTGTCAGTTTTTTGCAGATGGATATCCAGTTATGCCAGCACCATTTATTAAAGAGACTGTCTTTTCCCCAATTAATGGACTTTGGACCTTTGTCAAATATTGGCTGCTCATAGGAGGATGAATTTATGTCTGGATTCTCAATTATGTTCCATTGGTCTATGTATCTGTTGTTGTACCAGTACCAGGCTGTCTTGACTACTGTGGCAGTATGATATGTCCTAAAATCAGGTAGTGTAAGGCCTCCCACTTTGTTCTTCTTCTTGAGCAATGCTTTACTTATTCAGGGCCTCTTCCCTTTCCATATGAAGTTGGTGATTTGTTTCTCCATCTCATTAAAAAACCCCGGTGAAATCTGGATTGGGATTGTATTGTATCTGTAGACTGCTTTGGGTGGAGCTGACATTTTCACAATTTTGAGTCTACCTATCCATGAGCAAGGTGTATTTTTCCACTTATGCAGGTCTCTTTTAGTTTCTTGCAGTAGTGTCTTCTAGTTTTCTCTGTAAAGATCTTTTACATCTCTGGTTAGGTTTATACCTAAGTATTTTATCTTCTTGGGGGCTGTTGTAAATGGTATTGATTTGGTGATTTCCTTGTCAAGATTCTCTTTGTTGGTGTAAAGGAATCCAGTTGATTTTTGTATGTTTATCTTGTATCCTGAAACTTTGGTGAAATTTTCTATTAGTTCCAGTAGTTTTCTTGTGGATTCTTTGGGGTTTTCTGTGTATAAGATCATATCATCTGCAAATAGAGATATTTTGACTTCTTCCCTACCAGTTTGGATGCCCTTTATTTCTTTTTCTGGGCTAATTGCACTGGCTAGGACCTCCAGCACAATGTAATAGTGGTGATAAAGGGCATACTTGTCTGGTTCCTGTTCTCAAGGGGAATGCTTTCAAAGTCTCTCCATTCAGGATAATGTTGGCTTTTGGTTTTGTATACATCCCCTTAATTGTATTGAGGAATTTTGCTTCTATTCCTATTTTTTTGAGAGTTTTTATCATGAATGGGTGTTGGACTTTGTCGAATGCCTTTTCTGCATTGATTGATAAGATCATGTGGTTCTTGTCTTTTGATTTATTAATGTGATGGATTACGTTGATTGTTCTTCTAATGTTGAACCATCCCTGCATACCTGGTATAAATCCCACTTGATCATGATGAATTATTTTTTTGATATATTGCTGAATTCTATTGCCTAGATTTTTTTTGAGGATTTTCGTGTCAATGTTCATGAGGGATACTGGTCTGTAACTTTCTTTTTTTGTGGTGTCTTTACCTGGTTTTGGTATCTAGTTATGCTGGCTTCATAGAATGAGTTTGGGAGTATTCCATCCTTTTCTATACTCTGAAATACCTTTAGTAGAAGTGGTGCTGTCTCTTCTCTGAAAGTTTTGTAGAATTCTCCAGTGAAGCCATCCGGGCCAGGGCTTTTTTTGTTGGGAGTTTTTTAGTTTCCTTTTCAATCTCTTCTTTTGTTATGGGTTTGTTTAGTTGTTCTAACTCTGTTTGTGTTAGTTCAGAGAGTTTCTAGAAATTTGTCTGTTTCCTCTAGGTTTTCAAATTTGTTAGAGTACAGCTTTTCATAGTATTCTGTTATGATTCTTTTAATTTCTGT
>NW_004444107.1:5473012-5499447 GCF_000243295.1 Trichechus manatus latirostris | reverse complement strand
GATGTGTGCATTTATTGCTCTAAACTGACCTCTGAGCACTGCTTTTGCTGTGACCCAAAGGTTCTGGCATTCATTCTCATTTTATTCTGTGAATTTCTTTATTCCATTCTTAATTTCTTCTATAACTCAGTAGTTTTTGAGCAAGGTGTTGTTCAGTTTCCATGTGTTTGATTTTTTTCCTTGCTTTTCCTGTTGTTGACTTCTACCTTTATGGCTTTATGGTCAGAAAAGATGCTTTGTAATACTTCCATGCTTTGGATTTTGTTAAGGCTTGCTTTATGGCCTAATATGTGGTCTATTCTGGAGAATGTTCCAAGTGCATTGAAAAAGAACGTATACTTGTCTGCTGTTGGGTAGAGTGTTCAGTATATGTCTATGAGATCAAGTTGGTTGATTGTAGCATTTAGCTCTTCCATGTCTTTGTTGAGCTTCTTTCTGGATGTTCAGTCCTTCACCGAAAGTGGTGTGTTGAATCTTGTACTGCTATTGTGGAGCTGTCTATCTCTCTTTTCAGTGCTGTTAGAGTTTGCTTTGTGTATTTTGGAGCCCTGTCATTTGGTGCATAAATATTTATTATAGTTATATCCTTCTGGTGTATTGACCCTTTAATCATTATATAGTGTCCTTCCTTATCCTTTGTGCTAGATTGTACTTTAAAGTCTATTTTGTCAGAGATTAATATTGCCACTGCTGCTTTTTTTTGAGTGTTGTTTGCTTGATATATTTTTTTCATCCTTTGAATTCTAGTTTTTTTGTGTCTTTAAGTCTACGGTGTGTCTCCTGTAGGCAGCATATAGATGGATCAATCATGTTTTTGTATCCAATCTGCCACTCTGTGTCTCTTTATTGCTGCATTTAGTCCATTTATGTTCAGTGTAATTATTGATAGGTATGAGTTTAGTGCTGTCATTTTGATGTCTTTTTTTTGTGTGTTGTTGACAGTTTCTTTATTCCACTTAATTTCCTGTGCTGAGTCATTTTTCTTTATGTATTTTCATCTTTTTCATTTTTGTTGATTTTGTGTTTGCTGAGTCTTTGTATTTTTCTAGTTTATTATTTTGACTTGTAGGGGTGTTAGTGTCCTTTGTGGTTACATTAATATTTACCCCTGTTTTTCTAAGTTTACCAGTCTTTTATTTCTTTCTATCACCTAGACTTCCTCTCCAAATGAAAGTTCTATGACTACATTTTTTATTCTTTCTTTTTTGTTTTAATGTTTCATCTTTTACATATTGACATTTGTTTCTCTATTTTCAGTGCTTTAGCTTTGATTTACTTTTGTGTCTTCCCTTTCTGGGTTGATATCTGGTTGCTCTTTCCTGTGTTCTAGTCTTGTTGTTACCTGATGTTGCTGATTTTCTAACTGGAAGACTCCCTTTAGTATTTCTTGTAATTTTGGTTTGGTTTTTGCAAATTCACTAAACTACTGTTTATCTGGAAATGTCCTAATTTTGCCATCATATTTGAGAGACAGTTTTGCTGGATATATAATTCTTGGCTGGCAGTTTTTCTCCTTTAAGGCTTTACATATGTCATCCCATTGCCTTCTTGCCTGCGTGGTTTCTGCTGGGTAGTCCGAGCTTATTCTTATGGACTCTCCTTTGTAGATGACTTTTCGTTTCTTCCTAGCTGGTCTTAAAATTCTGTTTGTCTTTGGTTTTGGCAAGTTTGAATATAATATGTCTTGGTGAGTTTCTTTTGAGATCTACTTTATGTGAGGTTCAATGAGCATCTTGGATAGATATCTTGTTATCCTTCATGATACCAGGGAAGTTGTCTGCCAAAAAATCTTCATCAATTCTCTCTGTATTTTCTGTTATCCCCTTTTCTGGTATTCCAATTACTCATAGGTTATTCCTCTTGATAGAGTCCCTGATAATTCTTAGGTTTTCTTCATTTTTTTTAACCCTTTTATCTGATTTTTCCTCATATAAGTTGGCATCAAGTGCTTTATCTTCAATCTCACTAATTTAGATTTCCATTGCCTCAGTTCTCTTCCTGTGACTTTCTATTGAGTTGTCTAATTCTGAAATGTTATTGTTAATCTTCTGGATTTCAGATTTCTGTCTCTCTATGGATTCTTGCAGCTTATTAAATTTGTCATCATGCTCTTCTCTAATCTTTTTAATTTCCTCTATTGCTTGTTTGTGTTTTGCTTAATTTCCTTCCTAATTTCTTGAAGAGTTCTGTATGTTAATCTTTTGTATTCTGCCTCTGGTAATTCCAAGAAATTTTCCTCCTCTGGAAAATTTCTAGGTTCTTTATTTTGGGAGCTTGCTGAAGCCATCATGGATTTCTTTTTTATGTGATTTGATATTGACTGTTTTCTCTGAGCCATCAATAAGTTATTATATTTATTTATTTTATGTTTGCTTACTTTGTCCTAGCTTCTTGTTTTGTTTCAATATGCCCAAATAGGCTGCTCGTATGAGCTAGTTAGATTATTGGCAACTTTGAAGCTCTAATGTCCTGTCAGCAGGTTGTTAGATCTGTTACTAGATATGTGAGCTCAGACGTCTGCCCACTCCTCCTGTATAGATTCAGCTCAGGTGCCCAGGTAGATAGCCACCAAGTGTGTGGTGTAGGCTCTCACTTAAGAGTCCTAGATAGGCATCAGTGACTGGTGTAGGCACAGGCATCTGTCTGGAGCAGGGGGACACACTCTGAGCAAGGCAGGGGGCTGACAGCTGCCCCCAAGTGTCCAGGAGGAAGGAGTGTTCCTGTTCCCTAGAGTGCATAGGTGGGTGGGTTTTGCAGCCAGACTATGTGCACCTAATGCTGTTGGCTGTAAGGACTGGGGGGCACCTCTTATTCTTGCGCTCCCATTGCAGGTGGCTAGGTGGTGTGGGTGGACCCACCAGTCCTCAGGCCCCTGATGTGGGTAGGTGAAGACTCTTCTTAATGGGCAGAGCAGTGTCAAATGTGCAGAATTTGCCACTTCACAGATGAAACAGTTGAAGTTAGACTTCTCGTATGTACTCTGTTATACTACAGTAATGAGGGTCTACACTGTTGAGATGGGCCCACACAAGTCTATGCATGGGGAAAGACACTCAAAGTCCATGGATCTCTAATGTCTGTGCCTGGGCAAAGGAGCTGTGCCTACCCTGGGTTCCTGGCTTAGGAGAGCTGGCAGTTTATTTTTTCCCCTTTTTGTTAATTTGTTCATGCTCCAAGGCTGGAAGAATGGCTCAGGGCGTGTGACGGATCCTATTTCTTGCCCAGGAGACTCGTCAATTGCTGAAGTCGGTCAGGGACCCAAAGCAGAGCAGGGCGCAGGGAGGTAAATGGGAGAGAAGTTTTTCCCTAAAGATGGTGTTTTTTTATCCATGTGGTAAGCCGTTCTCAAGTACTTATCTTTCCCTAATGAGGGCTGCTTCTCACTGATTCCGAGTGGCCGTGTAGACTCTCTGGCCCTGGGTCTTTCCTGGTACGGAAAATGTGCTTCCTGAGCACCGCCACTTGCCTGCGTCACCGCTCACCCATGAGCTGCTTAGGTCTGAAGGGCTCAGGCTGTCTCTGAGTCAGGTCTGGCAACTCCTCCATGCTTCTGAACTGTCTCTCCCTCCCCCGCCACTCAGTCCAGATCCTCAACTCTGCCTTTGATGTTCGGGGCTCCCAGATTGCCATATATAATTGAATCACTTATCTTTTTCCGGTCTTTATTGTAAGAGGGTCCACCAGAAGTATCTGACTATTCTGCCGTATTGGCCCTGCCTCCTCAAAATTTTACTTTCTATGTTTAACAGTTATTTATCAAAATTTGTAATGTGTTTGCATTGCACTACTCAGTTGTGTACTAATAATAATCATAGCTGCAAGATACTCCAGAAGAAATACATTAATGTTTCAAGCCTTATGGTTAAGAGAATTTTTTTAAAAATCCAATTTAAATTTAACAGACATAATTTTTTGGAGTGAGGTATGATAGACTGATTAATAAAAGACTTTCAGACAAAAATATATATTACATTAGGATAAAATTATGTGGGGTAAGTGGAATACGATTACGTGTTTTAGGAGAAAACAAACAATGGAAAATTTGTAACAGATAAAGTAGAGCTTGTCAAGTTTGAAGATCACTGCTGTACACCACTGTATTGCCAGAACCTTAAAAAAGTGTTTCTTTTTTTCTTCAATGAACCAGATGTAACCTCTAAACCCTGACTCAAAAACAGAAAGAAAATAGTAAAAGAAACAAAACAGCACTAACCACTCTATGCTCCAGACTAGTCATACAAAACAAAAATATGTCAGAGGCAAGAATAACTTTCAAGGACTTTGAACCATAGACAGTTCCATGAGACATCTGAGAAATAGGTCTAAAATGAACTCAAATCCCAATTATAAGTCTTGGAGAAAAATCCCATAAAACATAACTATGTCTGCTATATGGTAAGTCCTCATAAATATTTGCTGTCCTTATTTATTATTATCATTATCATTACCATCACCGTCATCATTCACGGCCTTAACCTATTTGGATCTCTCTTAACCATTTGCAGCAACTGCAGAATTTCCTAATAACAATTTTCTGTCTTCAATCATTAAGTGGATTTCTCTATGGCACTTGGCCATTCTCTTCCTTGGCTCCCATGACACTCATTCGTGTTTCTGTTTTGAACATTCTGCTCATTATTTGGCATTCTTCTTTGTAAACTAACTACTCTACTGCCCCATACTTCCATCCTTAGCTCATCACTCCTGTTATCCTATGTTTTTCTTCCTGAGTGATGGTTTCAACTACCACCTATGAGCAAGTCTGTTTCTCCAGTTTTAGCCTCTTCTCACACCTCTGAACTACATGTCCCTTAGGAGCATGCTTGGATATCCTAATGGACAAAATTGCATTCACCATTTTGCCCTCCAGAATTTTCTTACCTTCCCTCTGCTCTCTCAGCTAGTAGCAAAAGGAATTTTCCCTGTCACCAAAGGTAAGATTTTCACATACAGCCTTTGTTTCCCTTCTTCTCTTCCTCTTATTAAGATATTACTCCTCTTATCTTTAAATTCTTCTGATTTTACTTCTAAAGCATTTCTAATTCAACCCCTCCTCTTTATCTCTTTTCCATCCACCTATTCAGGCCCTGTAATCTCTCATATGGGCTATTGTAATGACATATGAACTGGTCGCCCCAACTGTAATCTTGCTCTTCTCCAGTCCACATTCTCAGATCTTTTTTTTTCTCTTTAAATATTATTTAGTGGCTTCCTTTCTAACAAAGATCCAGTCCATGTTCTTTCATACTGGACACTAGAACACCCACTTCCTGGCCTCTGCCTCTTATACCACAATTAACCATATTATGCTCGAAAAAGATGAAACTGCCTAAAATGTCCTGCCCACACTTTTTATCAGAGACAATGTTTATTTATTTATTCTACTAAGCCTTCTCTGATTTCATCAATTTGGAGGGTAATGGTCTTGACATTTAGTTCTAAATAATCTGTACGATATCTCTGTCTCTACCTCTATAGACCTTCCATTGGACTGCCACCCCATTAGGACAAGGATTTTGTCTATGTGTCTGTTTATCTCCAGCACCTGCACAATCAATGTAGAAATAAAGAAAGTTTCAGGCAAGGTGGGCATAATTCAGGGCCATACCTGTGTAAGCCCTACGTGTCTGTCAGTCTGTCGTACTGTAGGGGCTTCCATATTGCTGGAAGCTATGCCACCGGTATTCAGATACTAGCAGGGTCACCCATGGCAGACAGGTTTCAGCTGAACTTCCAGACTAAGATAGACTAAGAAGAATGACCCGGCAGTCTACTTCTGAAAAGAATTAGCCAGTGAAAATCTTATGTATCGTGGCAGAACATTGTCTGATATAGTGCCAGAAAATGAGCTCCACAGGTTGGAAGGCACTCAGAAGATAACCGGGGAAGAGCTGCCTCCTCAAAGTAGAGTCGACCTTAATAATGTGTGGATGGATTCAAGCTTTTGGGACTTTAATTTGCTGATGTGGCACGACTCAAAATGAGAAGAAACAGCTGCAAACCGCCATTAATAATCTGGACATGGAATGTGCGAAGTACGAATCTAGGAAAATTGGAAATCGTCAAGAATGAAATGGGATGCATAAACATCAATATTCCAAGTATTAGTAAGTTGAAAAGGAATGGTATGGGCCATTTTGAATGGGACAATCGTATGGTTTACTACACCAGGAATGACAACTGGAAGAGGAATAGCGTTGCGTTCATCTTCAAAAAGAACATTTCAAGATCTATCCTGAAATACTACACTGTCAGTGATAGGATAATATCCATAACGCCTACAAGAAAGACCAGTTAATATGACTCTTATTCAAATTTATGCACAAACCATTAAGGCCAAAGATGAAGAAATTAAACATATTTATCAGCTTCTGCAGTCTGAAATGGATCGAATATGCAATCAGGATGCACTGATAATTACTGGTGATTGGAATGAGAAAATTGGAAACAAGAAGGATTCTTAGTTGGAAAATATGGCTTTGGCGATAGAAACGAGGCAGGAGATTGCATGATAAAATTTTGCAAGACCAACGACTTCTTCACTACAAATACCTTTCTTCATCAACATAAAAGACGATTATACACATTCCAGATGGAATACACAGGAATCATATCAAACACATCTGTGTAAAGAGATGATGGAAAAGCTCAATATCATCAGTCAAACAAGACCAGGAGCTCAACGCAGAACAGATCATCAATTGCTCATATGCAAGTTCAAGTTGAAACTGAAGAAAATTAGAACAAGTCCACAAGAACCAAAATATGACCTTGAGTATGTCCCACCTAAATTTAGAGACCATCTCAAGAACAGATTTGATGCGTTGAACACTAATGAATGAAGGCCAGACGAGTTGTGGAATGACATCAAGGATATCATACATGAAGAAAGCAAGAGGTCATTAAAAATACAGGAAAGAAAAAAAGACCAAACTGGATGTCAGAAGAGACTCTGAAACTTGCTATTGAATGTCAAGTAGCTAAAGCAAAAGGAAGAAATGATGAACTAAAAGAACTGAATGGAAGATTTCAAAGGGCAGCTTGAGAAGACAAAGTAAAGTATTATAATGATATGTGCAAAGAGCTGGATATAGAAAACCAAAAAGGAAGAACACGCTAGCATTTCACAAGCTGAAAGAACTGAAGAAAATTTTCAAGCCTCGAGTTGCAATACTGAAGGATTCTACGGGGAAAATATTAAATGACACAGGAACCATTAAAAGAAGATGGGAGGAACACACAGAGTCATTGTAGTAAAAAGAATTGGTCAACATTCAACCATTTCAAGAGATAGTATATGATCAGGAACCGATGGTACTGAAGGAAGAAGTCCAAGCTGCACTGAAGGCACTGGTGAAGAACAAGGTCCAGGAATTGATGGAATACCAATTGAGATGTTTCAACAAATGGATGCCAAGAAATTTGGGAGACAGCTACCAGGCCAACTGACTGGAAGAGATCCATATTTATGCCTATTCCCAAGAAAGGTGATCCAACTGAATGAAGAAATTATAGAATAATATCATTAATATCACACACAAGTAAAATTTTGCTGAAGATCATTTAAAACCAGCTGCAGCAGTATATCAACAGGGAACTATCAGAAATTCAGGCTGGATTCAGAAGAGGACGTGGAACCAGGGATATCATTGCTGATGTCAGATGGATCCTGGCTGAAAGCAGAGAATACCACGAAGATGTTTACCTGTGTTTTATTGATGATGCAAAGGTATTCGACTGTGTGGATCATAACAAATTATGGATAACATTGCAAAGAATGGGAATTCCAGAACACTTAATTGTGCTCATCAGGACCCTATACATAGATCAAGAGGCAGTTTTTCAGACACAACAAGGGGATACTGCATGTTAAAGTCAAGAAAGGTGTGCATCAGGGTTGTATCCTTTCACCATACTTATTCAATCTGTATGCAGAGCCAATAATCAGAGAAGCTGGACTATATGAAGAGGAATGGGGCATGAAGATTGGAGGAAGACTCATTAACAACCTGTGTGTGTTATGCAGATGATATAACCTTGCTTGCTGAAAGTGAAGAAGACTTACTGATGAAAATCAAAGACCACAGCCTTCAGTATGGATTACACCTCAACATAAAGAAAATAAAAATCCTCACAACTGGACCAATAAGCAACATCATAATAAACGGAGAAAAGATTGTAGTTGTCAAACATTTCATTTTACTTAGATCCACAATCAATACCCATGGAAGCAACAGTCAAGTCAAATGACGCATTGCATTGGGCAAATCGGCTGCAAAAGACCTCTTTAAAGTGTTGAAAAGCAAACATGTCACCTTGAAGACTAAGGTGTGCCTGACCCAAGCCATGGTATTTTCAATTGCTTCATATGCATGCGAAAGCTGGACAATGAATAAGGAAGACCAAAGAAGAATTGACGCCTTTGACTTGGGGTGTTGACAAAGAACGTTGAATATACTGTGGACTGCCAAAAAAATGAACAAATCTGTCTTGGAAGAAGTCCAACCAGAATTCTCCTTGGAAGCAAGGATGGCGAGACTGCACATCACATACTTTGGACATGTTATCAGGAGGGATCAGAGGGACATCATGCTTGGTAAAGTACAGGGTCAGTGAAAAAGAGGAAGACCCTCAACGAGATGGATTGACACAATGGCTGCAACAATGGGCTCAAGCATAACAATGATTGTGAGCATGGCGCAGGACCTGGCAGTATTTTGTTCTGTAGTACGTGGGGTCGCCATGAGTCAGAACTGACTTAACAGCACCTAACAACAACAACATACTTGTGTAGACAAACAAACAGGATGAAATAATTGCTTTGGGGGGAAACTTAAAATCCATTTTAAATGAGGCACCGCTAAGAACCTGAAAGGGAAACGTAAGAAGTAAACAAAGGACTTGCAAAGGCTTAAAAATTAGAGTTTAATAGTTCTAAAATAATTCAAACTTAGTTATAGATTGTTTACACTCATCAGCCTTTTCAATTTTCAACTCTTTCTAAAGTCTGGATGCTAGTTTCAGGTTGCCTACACAGAAAGACTGAATTATTTAGAGGTTTGGGGATATGCCATGCTCTCTCTCATCTATACGTCTTTACTCATGCTTCTATTGCTTGTATAAAATAAACTTCACACTTTTCTTCACTGGGATAACTCATAGAGTTTCAGGTTCAGTTTATCTCTATGTCCAAGAAAAGACATCATAATAGTTAAGTGCAAAAGGCATTTCACAAAATAATGTGTATAGTATGACTCCATCTCAAGAATCATAGACCTACCAATATAGTTACCTTTGTGTATATTCAATCCAAATGTATGCCTTTTCATACACACAAATATTGAATAATGCTACATAATCTACCTCTAGGGAGTGGGATGACAGAAGAATTGGTTTAGGAAATTTGTACATTACCTTCATATATTTGGAGAGAGTTCAGATTTTACTTCTGGGAAGTCTTACTGGGCCTTCTCATGTTTCATAAGGTGCTCCTTTTTTCCACTTCATAGCGTCCTGTGCAAATTCTCAGACATGGAAGCATCACAAGGAGCTTTTGTAGTATGCTATTTGTGTATTTCTCCCTCTATATGAAGCTTTTTGAAAGTGACATGTATTTCTGTGCTGCCAGATTAATACTGTACCTGGCACATAATAGGAATTGATTTTCCTATAGATCAGTCCAACAAATGTCAACAATTGAATTGAATTCCCCCATGAAGTTAGTCCTGGTACTTTTTCTCAGGACCAGGAGTGGTCAGTTTAAGTAGAAAACAGTGCTCAAAGTTTTGAAATTTTTTTTTATATATATACCCAAAAATAATAAAATAAATTGTCTATATTCAGTCAAATTTGTAAATAACTTTCAAAAAAATTGGGAGACTTACTCTTGTATCCTTGTCAAAAATACACTGACCTGTTGAAAACAGGTATACAAATCCCTGTACACAAATGTTCGTAGCAGCACTATTCACAATAGCCAAAAGGTGCAAATAATTCAAATGTTCAACAGATGAATAGATAAACAAATTGTAGTCTGTACGTACAATGGAATATTATTTGACTGTAAAAAGAATGGAGTGTGGATACATGCTACAACATGGGTAAATCTCAAAAACTTTTGTTGTTGTTGTTAGATGCATTCGAGTTTATTTTTGACTCATGGCAACCCCATAGGACAGAGTAGAACTGCTCCATAAGGTTTCTTAGGCTGTAATCTTTATGGGAGCAAGTCACCAGGTCTTTTCCCCCACGGAAAGGCTGGTGGGTTCAAACTTTTCAGTTAGCAGCCAAGCGCTTAAACATTGTGCCACCAGGGCTCCTTTCAAAAACAATATGCTAAGTGAAAGCAGCCAGACACAAAAAGTCAGATGTTGTACAATTCCATTTACATGAAATATCCAGAAGAGGTAAATCCACAGAAACTAAAAGGAGATTAGTGGTTTCCAGGAGCTAGGGAGAGTAGCCGATGGGGAGTAACTGCTTAATGGGTATGAGGTTTTATTTTGGAGTGATGAAAATGTTTTGGAACTAGATAGAGGTGGTGGTTGAATAACATTGTGAATATACTAAATGTTACTGAATTGTTCACTTTACAATGATTAATTTTATGTTATGTGAATTTCACCTCAATGAAGAAGGAACAGTAAATATACCGATGGCTTATGACTTAGAATTAAGGCAGAAGTAGTTACTCAGGGGTTAATTTTATAAGTCTTTCCCATCATAAGCCAAACTTTAAAAGGAAGAAAAATTAACATGTGATAAAAATCAGTAGTGGTTCTTATTCACTTACGGAAAACTAAATTTCCATGAACATATTCTATTTCTCTCGAGTTTTAAAGGTTTGAGGGAGATGACAGAAAAGAAAAACAGAACTATTGGGAGACAAGGTCTGCAGCAATTAATTTTTAGTATGTCCTAACTATAAAAACAGATTAGTTGAAATTGCAAGTTTCATTTTTCCACAGCTCTTATCTTTGTTTTTAAAAGCTAAACTTAGCTCTTTCTGATAACAATCAGAATTAGTTCTTTTGCCATTATAAAATAATCTATCTCTATATGTGCTATAAATTTGAAACTGCAAAAATAGATGACTCAAGAATATGAAATTTAGATTCCTTGGAAATGATGTAATCAGATTTATTTGGATTCAGCTATTAATGTTATCCCAGATGGCAATGCCTCTGTTGTCATTTCCATGAGAAAGTAAAAATGACTTTTCTGTATGGAAAGTTTTAAGGATTCTAGCACAAAATAACATATGTACCTTGTTAATAATACTAAATGATATCTTAGTGCCATAGAATAATACACGTGACTCTTTACATGCTTATTTTGTGGTTAAAATTATTTAGACTAGAAATAAGTGGCTGCATAGCACACAATATTCCAAGGAAAATTCTCTATCTTATGCTTTCAGTTAAGCCCAGCTCAACAAATATTGAGCCCCTGGTTTTTGGGTGATGCAAACGGTTAAGTGCACAACTACAAATTGAAAAGTTGGCAGTTTGAACCCATCCAGAGGCACCTCTGAAGAAAGTCCTGGTGATCTACTTCTGAAAAATCAGTCATTGAAAACCTTATGATGTGCAGTTGTATTTTGCAACACATGGATCACCATGAGTCACAGTCAACTCAATAGCATCTGGTTTAATTTGGGTTCTATTATGTGCTGAACACGTTAATAAAAGGAGGAAATAAAAAAAATCATAGAAACAGAATTACTACCCTTAAGGAACTTACAATCTAATGAGAGACTCAGAATCCAAACGAGTTGTAATTATGTAACTTTATGTATAATAATTAAAGTGTGAACACGTTACAAAAGCAGTACAAGGAAGGAAGTAATTAACTGAGTTTGGAGAAATTAGAAGCCATGACACCTGAGCTGGCTTCAGCAGGAGGAATAGAAGTTCATTGGGCAGACAAAGTGGAGAAAGATGTTTCATACAGTCTATGTCTATGAAACAACCTCATGGTCTTCAGAGAACTACAAGCAATTTAATCCTGAAAGAAGAGGAGAAAAAAAAAGATGGATGGCGAATAAGAAAAAGAGGAAGAAGAAGGGGAGGGAGAGGAGAAAGAAAAAGGAAGAGGAGGTAAGAGAAAGAAGTTGAGAAGGGAGAAATAGCAAGAACTGAGGATGAGGAAGTAGGCTGGGATCAGATTACGAAGGATTTTATTGGTGAAGCTTGAACTTCATCTGCTAAGAATCAAGGAATCACTGAAGGAACTCATCTGGGTAATGACATGATTATTTGATTTGGGAAGATAACTCTAGTAACTGTGAAAAGAAAAAAAAAATGATTGGAGGGGCAAGGCTGGAAGCAAGAAGATCAAATAGCAACCTACTGTAATAGTTCAGGCTGAAGATGAAGAATGCTTCAAATAACATATGGCAGTTGGTGAAGCTGTAGAGATGATAGACGTGAGATGTAACAAACCCGCCAAATCTACTGAGCTTTGCTGACCAACTGGGTTTTGAAGGTGAGAGAACAGGATAAGTACCAAATAACCTACATTTTTCTGGGCTTTGGATAGGGCTGGTGGCATATTGGTGTCCCTGAGAGGTGCAAACTGTTAAGTGTTTGGTTGCTCACTGAAAAGTTAGCAGTATGAGCCCACAGGGAAGGCCTGCTGATCTACTTCTAAAAAATCAGCCATTGAAAACCCTGTGGAGCTCAGTTCCACTCTGACATACACAGTCAGAATTGACTCCATGGCCACTGGTAAGGGTGATATATCACTAAAGTAGATAGGGAAAAGAAGAAGTGAAATAATTGCAGAGTGGAGAAAGGAAAGCCAGATTGCTCAGCTCTGGATATATTGATTGATTGACTTATAAGACCTCCAGCTGAAGTTACATACGTAGGGTTATTAGCTTTTAAGTTACAATTTAAGACAACAGAAATGGATGGGATTATCCAAAGAGAGAAAATAATGAGAAGTGGACTAAGAACTCTGAACAAAACCAAACTTAAAATGTACTAGAGAAAAAGTCACAAAGGTAGAAGGAAAACCCCAAAGAGCATGATGTCATGGAACTCAAAGGAGGAAATTGTTTCAAGGAGAAAATCATCAACAGTGTTAAATGCCATAGAAAAACTGAGTAAAACACAGACTAAAAATATCCATTGGATTTGACAATTAGGAGGTGAATGGTAATGTCATAGTAATTTTAGTGGAGGGAAGGTGGAATTCAGGTTGTAAATGCAGGGCAGGGAAGCAAAGGTAGTTAGTATTGATCTTTATTTCAATAAAATGGTTGAGAAGGGAAGAAATAAAAAGGCATTAAAACTGAAAACCAAACCCATTGCTGTCAAGTCCATTCTGATTTACAGTAACCTTATAGGACTGTCAGTTTGTCATATTGTGGTGGTTTGCGTGTTGCTGTGATGCTGAAAGCTGTGTCACCCGTATTTCAAATACCAGCAGGACCACCCATGGTGGACAGGTTTTAGCTGAGCTTCCAGACTAAGACAGACTAAGAAGAAGGATCTGGTGGTCTACATCTGAAAAAATTGGCTAGAGGAAACCTTATGAACAGCAACTGAACATTGTCTGATATAGTGCCAGAAGATAAGCCCCATTAGAATTCACTCAAAATACAACTGGGGAAGCTGCCTCCTCAAAGTAGAGTTGACCTTAAGTATGTGGATAGAGTCAAGCTTTCGGGACCTTCATTTGCTGATGTGGCACAATTCAAAATGAGAAGAAACAGCTGCAAACATCCATTAATAATTGTAATGTGGAATGTATGGTGTATGAATCTAGGAAAATTAGAAATCATCAAAAATGAAATGGAATGCATAAACATTGATATCCTAGGCATTAGTGAGTTGAAATGCACTGGTATAGGCCATTTTGAATCAAATAATCATATGGTCTACTATGCCTGAAATGACAAATTGAAGAGGAATGGCATCATGTTCATCATCAAAAAGAACATTTCAAGATCTATCCTGAAGTATAACACTGTCAGTGATAGGATAATATTCATACTCCTACAAGAAAGACAAGTTAATACAACTAGTATTCAAATTTATGCACCAACCACTAATGCCAAAGATGGGGAAATTGAAGATTTTCATCACTTCTGCAGTCTGAAATTGATCAAACGTACAATCAAGAGGCATTGATAACTACTGGTGATTAGAATGTGAAAGTTGGGAACAAAGAAGAAGGATCGGTAATTGGAAATATGGCCTTGATAATAGAAATAATGCCAGAGATCACATGATAGAATTTTGCAAATTTTGCAAACCAACAACTTCTTCATTGCAAATACCTTTTTTTCAACCATATAAATGGCCACATCTGACCTCGCCAGATGGAATACACAGGAATCAAATTGAAAAAGCTCAACATCATCAGTGGGAACAAGGCCAGGGGCCGACTGTGGAACAGGCCATAAATTGCTCATATTCAAGTTCAAGTTGAAGCTGAAGGAAATTAGAACAAGTCCACGACAGCCAAAGTATGACCTTGAGTATATTCCGTCTGAATTCAGAGACCATCTCCAGAATCGATTTGACGCACTGAACACTAATGACCGAAGACCAGATGAGTTATGGGATGACATTAAGGACATCATGCATGAAGAAAGAAAAATGCCTTTAAAAAGACAGGAAAGAAAAGAAAAGACCAAAATGAAAGTCAGAGGAGACTCTGAAACTTGCTCTTGAATGTAGAGTAAGCGAAAGGAAGAAATGATGACATAAAAGAGCTGAACAGAAGATTTCAAAGGGTAGCTCAAAAAGACAAAATAAAGTATTACAATAACATGTGCAAAGACCTGAAGTTAGAAAACCAAAAGAGAAGAACATGCTCGGCGTTTCTCAAGCTGAGAGAACCGAAGAAAAAATTCAAGCCTCAAGTTGCGATACTGAAGGATTCTATGGGAAAATATTAAACAATGAAGGCGGCATCAAAAGAAGACAGAAGGAATACAGAGTCACCATACCAAAAAGAGTTGGTCAATGTTCAACCATTTCAGGAGGTAGCATATGATCAAGAACTGCTGATACTGAAGGAAGAAGTCCAAGCTGCACTGAAGGCATTGGCAAAAAACAAGGCTCTAGGAATTGACAGAATACCCACTGAGATGTTCCAACAAACAGATGCAACACTGGAAGCACTCACCAGTCTATGTCAAGAAATTTGGGAGACAGCTACCCGGTCAACTGGCTGGAAAAGATCCATATTTATGCCTATTCCTAAGAAAGGTGATCCAACCGAATGTGGAAATTATCGAACAATATCATTAATATCACATGCAAGTAAAATTTTGCTGAAGATCACTCTTAAGTGGCTGCATAAGGAACTGCTGGAAATTCAAGCTGGATTCAGAAGAAGACGTGGAACCAGGGATATTGCTGATGTCAGATGGATCCTGGCTGAAAGCAGAGAATACCAGAAACATGTTTACCTGTGTTTTATTGATTATGCAAAGGCATTCGACTGTGTGGATCATAATAAATTACGGACACCCTTGCAAAGAATGAGAATTCCAGAACTTAATTATGCTTGTGAGGAACCTGTACGTAGACCAAGAGGCAGTCCTTCGAACAGAACAGGTGGATACTGCGTGGTTTAAAATCAGGAAATGTGTGTCAGTTTATATCGTTTCACCATACTTATTCAGTTTGTATGCTGAGCAAATAATCTGAGAAGCTGGACTACATGAAGAAGAACAAGGCATCAGGATTGGTGGAAGACTTATTAACAACCTGTGTTATGTAGATGACACAACCTTGCTTGCTGAAAGTGAAGAGGATTTGAAGCACTTATTGATGAAGATCAAAGACCACAGCCTTCAGTATAGATTACACCTCAACATAAAGAAAACAAAAATCCTCATAACTGGACCAATAAGCAACATCATGATAAACAGAGAAAAGATTAAAGTTGTCAAGGATTTCATTGTACTTGGATCCACAATCAATACCCATGGAAGCTGCAGTCAAGAAGTCAAACGAGGCATTGCATTGGGCAAATCGGCTGCAAAAGACCTCTTTAAAGTGTTGAAAAGCAAAGATGTCACTTTAAGGAGTAAGGTATGCCTGACCCAAGCCACGGTATTTTCAATCGCCTCATATGCATGCGAAAGCTGGACAATGAATAAGGAAGACCGAAGAAGAATTGATGCCTTTTGACTTGGGGTGTTGACGAAGAACGTTGAATGTACCATAGACTGCCAAAAGAATGAACAAATCTGTCCTGGAAGAAGTACAACCAGAATGCTCCTTGGAAGCAAGGATGGTGAGACTCCACATCACATACTTTGCACATGTTTTCAGGAGGGATCAGAAGGACATCAAGCTTGGTAAAATACAGGGTCAGCGAAAAAGAGGAAGACCCTCAACGAGACGGATTGACACAGTGGCTGCAACAATGGGCTCAAGCATAGCAATGACTGTCGGATGGCCCAGGACCGGGTCGTATTTCATTCTGTTGTACATAGGGTCACTATGAGTCAGAGCTGACTCAATAGTACCTAACAACAACAACAATATAGGACAGAGTAGAACTGCCCCATACGATATCTAAGACTGCAAATCTTTACAGAAGCAGACTGCCACATCTTTCTCCAGTGGAGTGGCTTGTGGGTTCAAACTGCCAATCTTTTGATTAGCAACCAAGTGCTTAACCACTTTGCCACTGGGGTTCCAGAAGATGCATTATCCAAGGGGGAAAAAAAGAGTATTAAAGAGTGTTTTTGAGTTCTTCTTTTCAGTGTTTTTAAGTGTTTTTTTAAGAAAATAGAATTGCTGGTAATTTGACCTCTAAATTTTTCCCACTAGCAGGAAAATTCACTGCTGAAAAATTTGAGGTCATTTGAAACTGTAAAAACGTTAAAATTTTAGAAAACCCTTGGCAAAAGAAAAACATGCATCTGAGGGGAGGGCATCCAGTAAATTCAGGTACCAGAATGAACAGCAAATGAATGCGTTTCAGACGTGCTGCATATCAAGAAGCTGTTAATACTATAGAGGCAGTAACACGTGGTGGTAAAGAATGGCTCTCGTATCCAGCTGTTGGAGTGTCAAGGACTGGCTCCACCACTTTTTATCTCTGTGACATTGCCCACGTTATTTACATTGTCTTCATTCTCAGTTTTCTCACCTGTAAAATGGTATCAATAACTGAATCAACACGATAGGGTTCTGCCAGGAGTAAATGAAGTAACATTTCTCTGACATTTGTTAATAAGAATGATGATGGTGATTTGGTATATTTTGATAGATGATAATGATGGTGGTGCTGATCATACATATTTTATATAGATAAAATTTAAAGTCATGAAACTGGATGAGACCATAAAGGCAGTGAGTGTAGATCAAAAAGAGATCTAAAGACTGGTCTAGGGCCACTCCAACTATAAGATATTGGAGACCTAAAAAAGAATCATTAAAGGACACTAAAGTAGTCAGTGCAGTAGGAGAAACATCAGGAGAGTATAGTCATGGAAGCAAGGGGAAGAAAGTATTTCAGGAAGAAATGGGTGATCAATTGAGAAAAATGATTCTAGTAAGTCAAGGAAAATGAGGACTGAGAATTGATCACTGGATTTAGTGAAGTGGAAATCTTTGGTGACTTTGTCAAGAGTAGTTTTCGTGGACACTCGTCCTGATTTTAACATGTGTATGTGACCTTGGATCACTTACGTGCAAGTCAATGAGCAGGACAAATATTTGTCAACTACAGTATACAATCCAAGTAAGGCCAAAGAAGTGTGGTTGATGTTTGCTAGCGACGTCTAGGAAAGAAGCGCACGTGCTCTTCTCAGAGAACAAATGAGAGAGACATGGTCTCTGCTACTGGATGTGAGCAAGGAAATCTGTATCCCTGGGGATTGTGGGCAGATAGCCTTACAACCTTGAGAACAGATGGCTTTACCATGAAACGGAAGCTAGGCAGAAATTATTCAGTAATAACAGAATTGAGCTACAGATTTTCAAAGTCCAATATACCTCTACTTATCTTGCTGAAACATGCTGGCTCAAGATAGTTATATGAGGAAATAAATTACATTTTTATATAAGCCATATTAGATTGATTTTTCTGTGACTTATAATAGAAAGATTCCTAACTGATATCACAATTCATTAGGACTGAAATCACATGAGCTAGGCCAGAGGAAAGGCAGTGGTTTCTGGAAGAAGGATTTTGGACAGTCAGTACAAATAGCTCCCACCACAATCCATATGTTACATATGACCAAATCCTGCCTTTCTTCATTTCTGTTTATTCCCTAATTTAAAGATATTCTAATGATTTCCAAAAATAATTAATTACTTAATAATGAATTAATTTAGAAACTATTATTCTGTGCTGAGAGGCCTTTGGGAAGATGGTGATAGAATTTAACTATCTGAATTCCTATCTATTCCTAGCTTGAATCTATTTGTCTCTCTTGAGCTAAGCAGTAACTGGTGTTGGTGAGCAATTAAGTGTAAGATATCGAGTTCTAAAGTAGTCTAGGCAGAGGAGATAACATGGGACATTCCAGCATGATACAGGTATGAGCCTGGAAATCAAACTCAGAGACCCTCAAGATGATCACACTTGGTTGAAGCTGGGAAAAGCATCAGGGTTTTACGTACCCCAAGAGATTAACATCAACTTGGCCCATTGTGGGGGTGCTTCATCTGACTGACCACTACAAAGCCTAGAGAGTGGTACTTGGTAGGCTGAGACTTAACATACCCTGAGGGCAGAAGTGCATGAAGAGACAGGGGAGCAGGAAAGTTCTCTCTACTGTTTAACTAGAGCTTAGCTGCCTAGCTGCCTAGCTGTTACACAGTCCGCCAGGGAGTTAGGAGAGGATGCTCTGCTTTCCATCACTTAGAAAACCGGCAACACTTCAGTACAATTACCAGTTGCTCTCGGCTTGACTCCAACTCATGGCAATCGTGTGTGTCAGAGTAAAACTATGCTCCATAGTGCTTTCAGTGGCTTATTTTTCAGAAGTAAATCACTAGGTATTTCTTTCAAGTCACCTCTGGGTGGACTTGAACCTTTGACCTTTCAGTTAGCAAGGGGTGCATTAACCTTTTGCACCACCCAGCGACTCCACTGACACTTCAGGGACACGAAAATCTGTACCCAAGTCCACATGAGCCCACAAAGAAAAATAACAACCTAGAAGGAATCTAGAAGCCTGTAAATGGAAGATCAAAGAGTATAGGTACCCAGTGAAATAGAGCTGCTGGAGGAAACTTATGACAATTTGAAAAAAGTCTTGAAGAACATTTTAGGAAACTAAAGTACAGTGTGTGCATGCAATCACACACACACATACACACACACAAACACACACAACCTAAATATATACTTACAGTAAATCTAAATAGATAATGATAGGGTGTCTGAGAATGTGTTTTTTAAAAGTACTAAATAAGAATTCTTGAAATAAAAGCATATACTTAAGTGAAAGCCTAATGAGTCTAGGACTAAAAGCATTAAACTGTCTCAGCAAAACGCAGAAGGTGGGGATGATGGCTGGATAGGGTTGGGGTGGGAAGAGATTAGGAAATAAAAGTTTCCAAACTTTTCATCTGGTGGGATGAAGCAGAAAAGATAAGCAAGTGAAAGTATCATTTCTTCCATTAGATTTAGTTACTTGACATTCAAGAGCAAGTTTCAGAGTCTCTTCAGACATCCATTTTGGTCTTTTCTTTGTTTCCTGTCTTTTTAATGACCTCTTGCTTTCTTCGTGTATGACGTCCTTGATGTCATTTCACAACTCATCTGGCCCTCGATCATTAGTGTTCAATGCATCAAATCTATTGTTAAGGTAGAATCCAAATTCAGGTAGGATATACTCAAAGTCATATTTTGGTTCTCATGGACTTGTTTTAATTTTCATCAGCTTCAGCTTGAACTTGCACATGAACAATTGATGGTCTGTTCCACAGTCAGCCCTGGTCTTGTTATGACAGATGATATTGAAATTCTCCATCATCTCTTTCCACAGATGTAGTCAATTTGATTCCTGTGTTTTCCATCCGATAAGGTCCATGTGTATAGTCGTTGTTCATGTTGTTGAAAAAAGGTATCTGCAATGAAGAAGACGTTTGTCTTGCAAAATTGTAACGTGCAATCTCCAGCGTTGTTTCTATCACTAAGGCCATATTTTCCAAATACCAATCCTTCTTCTTCATTTCCAACTGTCACATCCCATTCACCAGTAATTTTCAATGCATCTTGATTGCATATTTGCTCAATTTCAGACTTTGGAAGTTGGTAAAAATCCTCAATTTCCTCATTTTTGGCATTAGTGTTTGGTGCGTAAATTTGGATAATAGTCCTATTAACTGGCCTTCCTTATAGGCATATGAATATTATCTTATCACTCACTGACAGTGTTGTACTTCAGGATAGATCTTGAAATGTTCTTTCCAATAATGAACACCACACCATTTCTCTTCAATTTGTCATTCTAGGCATAGTAGACCACATGATTGTCCGATTCATAACAACAAATGAACATTTATCTCCATTGCAGGAAATGGAACAAACATTGCACTATCCTCACAACAGTTGATATATTTGAGCCCGTTGTTGCAGCCACTGTGTCAGACCATCTCATTGAGGACTGGTTTTTCCTGATGACATTTCCAAAGTTAGCAAGATGAAGTCTCACCATTCTTGCTTCCAAGGAGCATTCCGACTATATTTTCTCTGAAAATGGTACATTCATTCTTCTGGAAGTCCACAGTATATCCAGCATTCTTTGCCAACACCACAGTTCAAATGCTTCAATTCTTCTTCTGTCTTCCTTTTTTATTGTCCAGTTTTAGCATGCATATGAGGAGATGGAAAAAAACATGGCATAAGTCAGGCACACTTTAGTCTTCAAAATGACATCTTTGCTTTCCAACACTTTAAGAAGGTCTTTTTCAACAGATTTTCCCATTGTAATATGTCATCATTCAATTTCTTGAGTACTGCTTCCATGGACATTGATTGGGATGGAAGGAATCATATAGATGCTTTATTTGTTGTTGAAACTTTTCATAATTACTTCTTTTTCTTTCGTTCATCTTCTCCTTACCTGATCTTCCACCCCAAGTCCCTCCAATCCTCTCTTCCTGTAACTAATGTAAAAAGCCAGCCAGGTATGCATTCTTTCACATTTCTCCTCATTTTCATACATCACACATGTAAGGTGTTCTTCTTAATTCTTTACTTCACTATAATTGAATCATATTCTCTTACTTTGCTCTGTGAATTGTCAATATTTTTGTGTTAACTTTTTTAGTTGGTTGGTTGCCTTTTTTTTTACTTTTTAGACAAATTATAGATATGGACCCTTTTGTATCATGTGTCACAAATATTCTTTCCCAATTGTCATTTGTATGTTGACTATTGTTTTACAGTATTTTTGCCATTTTTTTTTTGCATAATCAATTACATATACCTTATAACTTCTGGTTTTCCAGTCTTGCTTTAAATCATCTCCCCTAAGTCACACACATATTCTATATTTTTCTTCTAAAATTTACTTTTTGTTTTTGTTGATAATAGTGTGAAATAAAAGTCCAATCAATATTTGATTTAATTCTTTATACAAACTCCATTTTTGATTACCTGAAATCTTGTTTCTTGTTTGTTTTGTTATTTGCTGTTTATCATGTCACTCAGCTTGCCACAGCAATGTCAGCAGTTATTGTTCGAGAAAGTGATTCTCCTGCATTGTGGTTATTTGTATGCCTACCTCTTTTGCTCTACTAGAATGTAAGCCTCTTAAGGAAGATTCTTGTCATTTATCTTTATGTCCCGTTACTGGGCCTTGCACTATTTGCTCTCAGATCCATTTCTCATCTTTCTGCTCTGCTCTGAGTCCTGAAGAAGCTGGGGTAAGGGGGCTGATCCCTGATGGTTCCCCTGATCCCTCTGCAACTGTTTCCAGCTGGGTTCAATTAATAGAAGACATCAATTGGAGTTTGAAGGGTGGGAGGAAGGGAAAAGCCAGGGCATTCCTCCTCCCTCTCTGAGTCAGCCAGCATCTCTGGTGACAGCTGACTCTCCTCCATGATTCCAGTTCCAGCTCAGTATATCCTTGCTCTAGTTTCAGATTCTACCCGTAACCCTGGACCCCAAGCTTCTCTATACATTCACCTCCTCCCTTTGTACCTCCGCAGCTTGGTTGCTTCCTAGTGCTGCTAATCTCCAGTTAGCCTCACTGTCCCCTCTTTGACTTCTCAGCCCTTCCATTATCTAAGCAAACGAGTTAATTCCTGCTTTAAATTTTCTACATTTTCTTGGTTGGGCCCTGACACATCCTCAAACAGAATTTAGCTCTATGCCTTGATCATAGCAAAAGCTCAAATAAATATTTTTTTAAGCAATGAATTTCATGTCTTTCCACACTTTAGCACAATTACTGGACCTTCACATTCTTGTTTATCCAACACGGTACCCAGTATAATTGACCAAACATTTCTGAGTGTTATGTAACCCAACCTCCAAAATTACAGCATCCAGTTTCCCCATCACCACCAAGATGCTACTACATTTATTCCCAGATCCTGTAGACTCTGGATTTAGTTCAGAATTTTTCTGTTCTTCATTCAACAATATCTTTTCATCTATGTTTCCACTAAATGCATGGATTATCAAGATATCTCCTTCTTGGGCCTCCATGTTCTCTACTACTCAAACTGATCCGTAAACTTATGTTAAGTGACTCAGCAAATGTTTATTGAGATCCTGATATCTTCTGAGCACTACACAGAGCAGAAGCTACAAGAATTAAGTCCCCGACTTACGATGCATTCGAGTTACAACGAATCACACTTATGATTTTCTTCTTTTTTTTAATATATATATTTTTATTGTACTTTAGATGAAGGTTTACAGAACAAACTGGCTTTTCATTAAACAACTAGTATGCATATGGTTTTGTGACATTGGTTACCAACCTCAAGACATGTCAGTACTCTCCCTTCTCAACCTTGTGTTCCCTATTACTAGCTTTCTTGTCCCCTCCTGCCTTCTAGTCCTTGCCCCTGGGCTAGTGTGCCCCTTTAGTCTCATTTTGTTTTATGGGGCTGTCTAATCTTTAGCTGAAGGGTGAACCTTAGGAGTGACTTCATTACTGCTTTAAAAGGATGTCTGGGGGTCATACTCTCGGGTTTCTCCAGTCTCTGTCAGGCCAGTAAGTATGGTCTTTTTTTGTGAGGTAAAATTTTGTTCTACGTTTTTCTCCAGATCTGTCTAGGACCCTCTGTTGTGATCCCTGTCAGAGAAGTCAGTGGTGGTAGCCAGGCACTATCTAGTTGTGCTGGACTCTGTCTGGTGAAGGCTCCGGTTGTTGTGGTCCATTAGTCCTTTGGACTAAACTTTCCCTTGTGCCTTTGGTTTTCTTCATACTCCCAACGGGGTGAGACCAGTGGAATATCTTTGATGGCCGCTCACAAGCTTTTACAACCTCAGACTCTGCTCACCAAAGTAGAATGTACAACATTTTCTTTATAAACTATGTTATGCCAATTGAGCTAGATGTTCCCTGAGGCCATAGTCCTGTCAGCCCCCAGCCCAGAAATTTGGTCCTTCAGGGAGTTTGGATGTGTCCACAGAGCCTCCATGACCCTGCCCCAGACAAGCTGTGCTGGCTTCCCCAATATTGTGCACTGTCCACCCTTCACCAAGTTGCCACCCATCTACTGTTTATTTAGTGTTTTTCCATCCTCACCCCTCCCCTCCCTTGTAACCATCAAAGATTGTTTCTTTTTGTGTTGAAACCTTTTCATGAGTTTTTATAGTAGTAATTTCATACAATATTTGTCCTTTTGTAATTGACTTATTTCACTCAGCATAATGCCCTCCAGATGCATCCATGTTGTGAGATGGTTCGCAGATTCAACCTTGTTCTGTATCGTTGCATAGTATTCCATTGTGTGTATGTACCATAGTTTGTTCATCCATGCATCTGTTGATGGGCATCTAGGTTGTTCCCATCTTTTTGCTGTTGTGAACAAAGCTGTAATGAACATGGGTGCGCATATGTTTATTCTTGTGATGGCTCTTATTTCTCTAGGATGTATTCCTAAGAATGGGATTGCTGGATCATATGGTATTTCTATTTCAAGATTTCCAAGGAAGCACCATATTCTTTTCCAAAATAGGGGTACCATTTTGCTTTCCCACCAGCAGTGCATAAGAGTTCCAATCTCCTTGCAGCCTCTGCGACCTGTTATTTTCTGTTTTTTTGATTCATGCCAATAATGCTAGGGTGAGATGGTATCTCATTGTGGTTTTGATTTGCATTTCTCTAATGGCTAGTGATCATGAGCGTTCCTTATGTGTCTTCTTTGGTGAAGTGTCTGTTCATTTCCTTTGCCCATTTTTTAATTGGATTATATGTCTTTTTGTTGTAGAGGTGTTGGATTTTCCTGTAGATTTTAGAGATTAGACCTTTGTCGAATTTGTCATAGTCAAAGATTTTTTCCCAGTCTGTAGGTTCTCTTCTTACTCTTTTGGTGAAGTCTTTTAATTTTCAGAAGAGCATAAGTGTTTAATTTTTAGAAGATTCCAGTTATCTAGCTCCTCTTCTGGGGTTTGTGAGTTGTTAGTTATAGTTTGTATCCTGTTAATGCTGTGTATTAGGGCCTCTAGCATTGATCCTATTTTTTTTCTATGATCTTTATAGTTTTTAGTTTTATATTTAGTTTTTTGATCCATTTTGAATTAGTTTTTGTGTACGGTGTGAGGTATGGAGCCTGTTTCATTTTTTTGCAGATGGACATCCAGTTTTGCCAGCACCTTTTGTTAAAAAGACTATCTTTTCCCCATTTGATGAACTTTGGACTCTTGTCAAAGACCAGATGAACATAGATGGATGGATTTACATCTGGGTTCTCAATTCTGCTCCATTGGTCAATGTATCTGTCATTGTACCAGTACCAGGCTGTTTTGGCTACCTTAGCTGTACAGTAGGTTCTGAGGTCAGGTGGTGTGAGTCCTTTTACTTTATTCTTCATCTTCAGTGGTGCTTTACTTATCCGGGGCCTCTTCCCTTTCCATATAAAGTTAATGATTAGTTTTTCTATCTCTTTAAAGAATGCTGTTGGTATTTGGATTGGAATTGCATTGTATTTGTAAATTGCTTTGGGTAGAATTGACATTTTCACAATGTTGAGTGTACCTTATTCATGAAACATGGTATGTTTTTCCATATATATAGATCTCTTTTGGTTTCTTGTAGTAGTGTTTTGCAGTTTTCTTTGTATAGGACTTTTACATCCCTGGTTAGATTTATTCCTAAGTCTTTTGTTTTTTTAGGGGCTTTTATAAATGGTGTTGTTTTCCTGAATTCCTTTTCATCATTCTCTTTCTTGGTGTATAGGAATCCAACTGATTTTTGTATGTTTATCTTGTATCCTGCTACTCTGCTGAATTTTTCTGTTAGTTCCTGTAGTTTTCTCTTGGAGTCCTTTGGATTTTTTTGTATAGAATTATATTATCCACAAATAGGGACAGATTTAATTCTTCATTTTACCATTTTGCTTACCCTTTATTTCTATTTCTGGCCATATTGCTCTAGCCAGAACTTCCAACACAATGTTAAATAGAAGTGGTGATAAAAGGTATCCTTGTCTTCTTCCTGTTCTCAAGGGGAATGTTTTCAGCCTCTCTCTATTAGGAATGATGTTGGCCGTTGGTTTTGTATAGATGCCCTTTATTATGTTGAGGAATTTCCCTTCTATACCTATTTTATTGAGAATTTTTATCAGGAATGGGTGTTGGACATTGTTGAATGCCTTTTCTGTGTTGACTGAGATGATCATGTGATTCTTTTCCTTTATTTTATTTATGTGGTGGATTACGTTGAGTGATTTTCTAACGTTGAACCATGCTTGCATACCTAGTTTGAATCCTACTTGATTGTAGTGTATTATGTTTTGATATGATGCTGAATTTTTTTGGCTAGAATTTTGTTGAGAATTTTTGCATCTATATTCATGAGAGATATTTGTCAATAATTTTCTTTTTTTGTGATATCTTTGTGTAGTTTTGGTATCAGGGTTATGCTGGTTTCATAGAACTAATTCGGAAGTGTCACTTCCTGTTCTGTGTTCTGAAAAAGTTTGAGTAGTACTGGTGTAAGCTCTTCACTGAAAGTTTGATAGAATTCTCCAGTGAAGCCATCTGCTCCAGGGGTATTTGTTGTTGTTGTTGGGAGTTTTTTTTTATTACCTTTTCAATCTCTTCTCTTGTTACGAGTCTGTTCAGATTTTCAACATCATTTTGTGGTAGTTTGGGTAGGTAGTGTGTTTCTAGAAATTTATCCATTTCCTCTAAGTTTTCAAATTTGTTGGAGTATAGTTTCTCATAATATTCTGTTATAATCCTTTTTATTTCAGTTGGGTCTGTTGTAATGTCCCCCATTTCATTTCTTATTTGGGTTATTTGTGTCCTCTCCTGTT
>NW_004444107.1:5453891-5472912 GCF_000243295.1 Trichechus manatus latirostris | reverse complement strand
TTTCATTTCTTATTTGGGTTATTTGTGTCCTCTCCTGTTTTTCTTTTGTCAGTCTGGCCAGTGGTTTGTCGATTTTGTTGATTCTTTCAAAGAAGCAACTTTTGATTTTGTTGATTCTTTCTATTGGTTTTCTATTCTCTATTTCATTTATTTCTGCTCTGATCTTTATTATTTCCTTTCTTCTGGTGGCTGTGGGCTTCTTTTGCTATTCTCTTTCTATTTCTATTTGTTCAAGTTGTGTAGGTAATGTTTTTATTTTGTCCCTTTCTTTTTTTTTGATGTGTGCATCTATTGCTATAAATTGACCTATGAGCACTGCCTTTGCTGTGTTCTGAAGGTTTTGGTACAATGTATTTTCGTTTTTATTTGATTCTAGGAATTTTTTGATTCCATCTTTGATGTCTTCCATCAGCCAGTGGTTTGTTTGTAATCAGGGTGTTATTCAGTTTCCATGTAATTTGACTTTTTTTCTTTGCTCTTTCTGTTGTTAATTTCTACTTTGATGGCATTGTGATCAGAGAAGTTACTTTGTATTATCTCAATGTTTTGGATTTTGTTGAGGGTTACTTTGTGGCTTAGGACGTGGCCTATTCTGGATAACGTTCCATGTATGCTGGAAAAGAATATGTACCTTGCAGCTATTGAGTGGGGTGTTCTATATATGTCTATGAGGTTAAGTTGGCTGATTGTGGCCTTTAGATCTTCTGTATCTTTGCTGAGTTTCTTTTCAGATGTTCTGTTGTTTACTGAGAGTGGTGTGTTGAAGTCTCCTACTGTTATTGTGGAACTGACAATTTCTCTTTTCAATGCTGTTAGAGTTTGTTTTATGTATTTTGGAGCTCTGTAATTTGGTGCATAGTTACTTATTATGGTTATGTCTTCATGATGGATCATCCCTTTAATCATTATATAATGCTCTTCTTTGTCTTTTATGGTGAATTTTGTTTAAAAGTCCATTTTATCTGAGATTAGTATTGCCACTCTTTCTGTTTTTTGGCAGCTGTTTGCTTGATATATTTTTTCCCTCCTTCGATTTTTAATAAATTTTTGTCTTTGTTTCTAAGGTATAGCTCTTGTAGACACCATATTGACGGATCCTGTTTTTTTATCCATTCTGTCACTCTCTGTCTCTTTATGGGTGCATTGAGGCCATTCACATTTGGTGTAATTATTGACAGGTGTGAGTTTATTGCTGTCATTTTGTAGTGTTTTTTTTTGTGGTGCTGACATTTTCTTTGTTCCTCTTACTCCTCTTTGCTGAATTCCTTTTGTTTGTGGATTTTTTTTCTTTCTTTTGTTTTTGTAGCTTTTGTGTTTACTGATACTTTATATTTTTCTTCTTTATTTTCATGAGTAGGTTTGTTAACTTTCTTTGTAGTTACCTTGAAATTTACCCTTGTTTTCCTAAGTTTGAACCAGTCTTTTATTACTTGGTATCACCTTGCCTTCCTCTCCATTTGAAAGTTCTATACCTACATCATTTATTCCTTCTTTTATTGTTCTGATGTTGTTGTCATTTACAGATTAACCTCTCTGATTCCCTGTTGTAAATCTTTTAGTTTTGATTAATCCTTGAGAGTTTATTACCTAGGTTGGTATCTGGCTGGTGCAGTCTTGTGTCCTAGAATTGTTCTCAAACCGAAGGACTCCCTTTAATAATTCTTGTAAGTTTGGTTTGGTTTTTACATACTCCCTTAGTTTCTGTTTATCTGGAAATGTCCTAATTTTACCATCATAATTGAGTGAGAGTTTTGTGGGATATATTGTTCTTGGTTGGCAATTTTTTCTTTCACGATTTTATATATGTCATCCCATTGCCTTCTTGCCTCCATGGTTTGTGCTGAGTAATCAGAGCTTTGTCTTATTGTTTCCCTTCTGTATGCGACTTTTTGTTTTTCTTGAGCAGCTCTCAGGATTCTTTGCTTGTCTTTGGTTTTGGTGAGTGTGATTATGATATGCCTTGGTGATTTTCTTTTGGGATCTACCCTATATGGTGTTCGTTAAGCCTCTTGGATGGTCAGCTTTTCGTCTTTCATGATACTGGGGAAGTTTTCTGTCAGCAATTCTTCTATGAACTTCTCTGTGTTTTCTTTTCTCCCCCTAGTCTGGAATTGCGATCACCCTAAGATTTTTGCTTTTGATTGTATCCCACATCATTCTCAGGGTTTCTTCATTTTTGTTCCTTCTTCTCTCTGATTTTTCTTCAAAGTGGTATCCAAGTATTTGTCTTCTATTTCACTGATCTTGTCTTCCATTGTATCAAACCTGCTCCTCAGATCTTCTATGACATTGTCCATTTCTGAAATTGTTTTTTAATCTTTTGGATTTATAATTGCTGTTTTTGTATGACTTCTAGTTGTGAATTTATTTTGACATTTTGTTCCTGTATTGTTTTTCTGAATTCTTCCATTGTTTTGTCTGCCTTTTCCATGAATTTGTCTCTTTTTTCCTCATTTTTGTCTCCTTTTTGATTCAACTCTTGGATAGCTCTGAATATTAGAGATTTCAATTTCTTATCAGGTAGTTCCTGTGCCTTCTCTTCTGCTAGAAGGTCATCTGGTGTTTTATTTTGGATGCCTACTGGAACTATCCTGTCCCTTTTTTAATATGTTTTGATATTGTCTGCTTCTTTGGGACATTTGGCAGTTATTTTCTTTGTTTATTGGTTGTAGATTTGTTTATTTCATCCTGCTTTTTTGTTTTATTTGATTACATTTGAGCAGGCAGGCTGGGCCTTCTTTGTTGTTTGCTCGTCTGCGGGCATGATTCTTCTCACCACCTTATCCAATGGACAGGGACAGTCATTCAGCTATGTTACAGCAGGGCAGTTCCATCGGAAGGGGCTGGGATAGGTTGTTTGTTGCACATACTGGGATCGACAGGGAGGGACTAGGGGGTCAGCACAGAGCAGGTTCCAGTAGACCGTACCTGTGCTGTTCAAAAGTGTGATGTTCAGAACATGGTACAGATAGGCAGAAGGGAGGGGGGAGGTTGTGGTGTGTGGAGCAAAGTGGGTATGGGAAAGAAAAGAAAGAGGAGAGAGAAACAGGGGTCAAAAATAAATAAATAAAACTGGAGCCTCCTGTTGGAGTGGCACAGACCTGGGGAAGCCATATGCCAGCGGCTTTCTAGTAAGACATTGAGGCACATCCTGACAAGAAAGGATAGATACAGCACATGCAGCTAGATGGGTGGGAGACAAGAAAGGAAGGAAGGAAGAGAGAATAAGAAACTAGATTTTAAAAAAAAGAGAGAGAAAGGCACACACAGCTAGGTGGTCAGAAGAAAGTAATGGAAAGAATATAGAGACAGACAAGAAACCGAGGGGGGGAAGAAGTTGGTTGGAAGTAAAGGAAAGGAGGTAGAGAGAGTCAAGAAATTGAGAAAAAAATGAAGAAAGACAGAAAAGAAAAATGCCCCAACAGAGCCCACCAGAAGTGCGTCCCCAGCTGAGTGGCACTGCACAGCCTGTCAGGAAGAAGCAGAGATGGCACATGGCACCAGGTGTTCAGGAGAAGGGTAAGGAAGGAAGTTAGAAGGAGACAAGAAATTGAGAAAAGAAAGAAGAGAGAAAGAAAAAAAGAAAAAGAAAGCAAAGGTGCCCAGAGGGAGCCCATTGTGTGGTGGCATGGATGGGGGAAGTGGCTCCCCAGCAGGGGAGCACTGCATAGCCCATCTGGAAGGAGCAAAGATGGCACACGGTGCTTGGTGTTCAGGAGTAAAGAAGGAAAGGATGATAGAGAGAGACAGGAAATCGAGAAAAGAAAAAAAAATACCCAAGGGAGCCTACTGGCTTGGCAGCCGGGACTCGGGAAGTGGCTCCCAAGCTGCTAGGTCCTGCACAGCCAGTCTAGAAGGGGTAGAGATGACACAGTGCCAGATATTCAGGAGAGAGGAGAAGAAGGAAAGTAAAGAGGGATGAGAAACTGAAAAATGAAGAAAAACAAAAAGGAAAAAAGAAAAAGAAAAAAAAAGCCTCCAGATATCCCACTGGCATGGTGGTGCCAACTGGGGAAGCAGTTCCTCAGCTGAGCAGTACTTCACAGCCTGTCAAGAGGAAGCAGAGATGGCACACAGAGCCAGGTGTTCGAAAGAAAGGAAGGGAAAGAGGTGAGAGAGAGAGAGAAGAAGCCAAAAAAAGCAACAACAGCAAAAAGAAAATGACACAGAAGGATCCAGCCCATGCGGGCAGGGTGAATACAAGCAGCATGGAGCCAGTGCCTCCCCAGCTGAGTGACCGCAGGCTGTCAGGAAGAGGTGGAGGCTGAACGGGGGAAGAAGGGTGGGGGGTTAGAAACATGTATCGCTCGTTACCCGGTGCTTTTTTTCCTGCTGGGAACGTCATGAAGCTGCCTTCTCATACTCTCCGTCCACCGATCTTGGTGGCTGAAGAGACCAAGATGGCGAATCCATGCTGCGTTAGCTGGTAGGGGACTTCCACTCCATATCTCTCCTGGCTCCTGTTCTCTGTCTGTTTCTTATTCCATTTAGTGTTTGGTTGAGTTCTTTATCTCTTCATCTGATGTTTAGGTTTCAAGGATTGACATTTGTCTCTGTTTTACTTTGTTTTTTGGGTCTTTGCTGTGGAGGGACAGCACCGTGCTTCTGTCTATAGCACCGTGTTGGCTCTGCCTCTCCTTTTCTTTTTTTTTAACATCTTATTGTTAGTAGTGTGTACTACATACAACGTTACAACACATTAACTTGCTGATGTTTTCATTCTCAGATGTAATGTTCCAACCCCCACAGATAAATAAAGATAGAATTTATAAAGACACTGATAATAAAAGGCAATAATAAAAACTAAAATAAAAACAGAGTATTCAACTTATGTCAGAACCGACTTACATTGAAGTAGTTGTTGGAATGGAACCCTGTCGTAAGTCAGGGACTACCTGTAGCCTCTTTCTACAGGATCTCTGTAAACTGGCAACTATAATGCAATGTAATAGCAGATATTGTGGTGGGCAGAATTCTGAGATCATCCCAAAGATTTCAGATCGCTTGTGTACATGCCTGTACAATTCCTTCCCCATAAGTGTGGGTTGCACTGATGAATCTGATGGGATAGTCACTCACTTGATTATATGGCAAAGGTAATGGGTAGTCACTCCCATGATAATGTAATGTTACATAAACACTGTCTTAGCTGACTGAGAAGCCAGATTCTCTTGCTGGCCTTGAAGAAACAAACTGCCATATTGAAGAGAAGGCCACATGACTAGAATCTGGGCTGAGCGTGGTCCCCAGCCCACAGCTATTAAGAAAATGGAGACCTTGCTCCTATAGCTGCAAGAAAATAAACTTTACCAACAACCTGAGGGAGCTTGGAAATCAAACATTCCCTAGCCGAGCCTCCAGATAAAAACACAACTGGCCAACAACTTGATTTTGGTCTTGTAAGACCCTGAGCAGAGGATGCAGCTAAAACATCCCAGACTCCTGCACATAGAAACTGTAATAAAATGTTGTTTCATTTGTTGTCTCAAGATGTTAAAATTTATGCTAATTTGTTGTGCAGCAATAAAAAACAAAAACAAATTTGACAAAAGGAAGCAGGAGATTATTATCAGGACACCAGGAAAAGACCTAATGCAGTCCCTATGGTCTTTATGACTTTGTAACCCAGTCTTTACGACTTCCTGAAGGAAGACCTAAGGCTGCAATCTTAAGTCTCTGAATGGAATAGTCAAGCAAGAGGGGAGGGGAGAAGGAAGAGTAGCAAGAAAGAGGTATTGCAGATAGAGGATCTTAGAAGTGTGTGTGCATGTATGTATGTGCATGTATACATGCGAGCATGAAGGAAAGTAAGAGAGAGAGACTGAAACTTCTTACACAATAACTGGACCATGAACTCCTCCTCTTTAGGTCTCCACCAGCTTGCTAGTTATCTGTGGGTCTAAACCATCTTTAAACCATTCTGAAAAAATTCTGATTAAAAAAAATTCTGATCAAAATTCATTTTGATCACTTGGTAGTATGGTTTCATCAAGTATGCTTCACCCTATGGTTCTACTCCATCCAGCCACTTTCATCTCATTCTATACTCTAGCCAACAACCTCCGTTGGTGTTAAGAAGACCTATGCTTTTCTTACATTCCAACTCCTATCCCAGAAGTTTTGCCAGTAGTATCTCAGGAGCAGAAAACAACTTCTTCGACTCTCAATAGTTCTTTCCATCTGCGTCACATAACAACAGCTTCATCATCTCCAGAGCTCTGTCCTAAAGTGTTTCCTCTCTAGTCAGCAGCTCTCTGCCAGACTCCAATACGTCCATTCCCAGCAGTGCATGTAAATAATGACTGTGCATCCTTCTACTCATAGTATGCCTGGCTAGCTGTCTCTCTCTTGGGTTCCTGAGGCCAGGACAATGTCCAGTCTATGCTCTGTTTTGTTTTAGTTTCTAGTATGATATCATAAACACCTGCTGACTGGCTGCTTTTTTTTCTTGCAAGCGAAGTTCAATGGCAGATTGGGATGTGCAAAGCAGAAAACAAACCTTTCTTGCCCCTAGTCCCAAGACCACTATTCAAATTTTCTTTTCTCAGGGGATATTGAGGGATTTGGAGACATAGAAAATAAGCTAGGAATTTCATTTTTATCTGTGTTAACAATAAGATGTATGATTTTATAATAACAGAAAAAATTACTAGCTAAGCTTTTTTGACTGCATATTATGTGTCAGGCGTTGTGTAAAGAACTTTGCATGGATTACCTCAACCCATGGTCACAGCAAAACTATAGACATATGTAGTGGTATATTCTCCATTTTACAGACAAGAAAACTAAAGCTTACAGAACTGTGGTAAGCAGCAAAGCAGGGACACCAACCCCAGAAGTCTGTGCATAGAGTCTGGTTCTTTTTTTTTTTTTTTTTGTATTTATAGTGTTTTCTCGTAAAAGTTTCCACAGCATATTACATTCCCATTTGACAATTTCTACAAACATTGTTCGGTGAACTTAGTTATGTATTTCGTAATGTGTCAATATTTAAAATCCATGTTTTTATCACTATAGTTTGATGTCTCTTCAGGACTCAATCTGGTCGATCCTCCTTCCAGGAAGTTCTCCTTGACTATGGGTGTTACCAAAAAATGCTGAGTCTGGGAGGCAGTCTCCTCCTCAGGTGATTGTACATTATAACACAAAGCTGGGGCCTGAACTGAGAATGTATGGATTTCAATCATGGTTCTGCCATTTACCAACTTTGTGACCTTAACTCTTCAGGCTCATTTATCTCACCTGTAAAATGGGGATAATAATAACTATCTCATAGGATGCTGTTAGAATTAAATGAGATAATGGATGTAAAGAGCTTATCCAAGGAATTAGCAGCTAGTAAGCAATATTCCCCAACCCCACCCCCAAGAAAATCACCACTCATCTGAAAATGTGTTGTACTGTGGTGGCTTGCGTGTTGCTGTGATGCTGGAAGCTAAGCCACCAGTATTTCAAATACCAGCAGAATCACCCATAGTGGACAGGTTGTGGCAGAGTTTCCAGATTAAGACAGACTGTGAGCAAGGATCTGATCATCTAGTGCTAGAAAAAATTGGCCAGTAAAAACCTTACAAATACCAGTGAAACATAGTCTGATATAATTCCAGAAGATGAGCCCCTCAGGTTGGAAGGCACTCAATATAAGACTGGGGAAGTGCTGCTTCCTCAAAGTAGAGTTGACCTTAATGACATGGATGGAGTCAAGCATTCAGCACCTTCTTTTGTTGATGTGGCATGACTCAGAATGAGAAGAAACAGCTGCAAATATCCATTAATAATCGAAATGTGGACTGTATGGTGTACGAACCTAAGAAAATTGGAAGTCATCAAAAATGAAATGGAATGCTTCAAGACTGATATCTTAGGCATTAGTTAGCTGAAATGGACTGGTATTGGTCATTTTGAATCAGAAAATCATAGGGTCTACTATGCCAGGAATGACAACTTGAAGTGGAATGGCATTGCATTCATTGTCAAAAAGAACATTTCAAGATCTATCCTGAAGTACAATGCTGTCAGTGATAGAATAATATCCATACACCTACAAGAAAGATCAGTTAATACAACTATTATTCAAATGTATGCACCAACCACTAATGCCAAAGATGAGGAAACTGAAGATTTTTATCAACTTCTGCAGTCTGAAATTGATCCAACATGCAATCAAGATGTATTGATAATGACTGGTGATTGGAATGTGAAAGATGGAAACAAAGAAGGATCAGTAGTTGGAAAATATGGCCTTGGTGATAGAAACGATGCCAAAGATTGTATGATAGAATTTTGCAAAACTAACATCCTATTAATTGGAAATACTGTTTTTCAACAACATAAACTGCAACTATACACATGGATCTCTCCAGATGGAATACACAGGAATCAAATCGGCTACATGTTTGGAAAGAGACAATGAAAAAGCTCAGTATCGTCACTCAGAACAAGACCAGAGGACAACCGCAGAACAGATCATCAATTGTTCAGATGCAAGTTCAAGTTGAAGCTGAAGAAAATTAAAACAAGTCCATAAAAGCCAGAGTATGGCCTTGAGTATATCCCACCTGAATTTAGAGACCATCTTCAGAATAGATTTGATGCATCAACCCTAATGACCAAGGACCAGACAAGTTGTGGAATGATATCAAGGACATCATACACGAAGAAAGCAAAGTGCCATTAAAAAGACAAGAAAGAAAGAAAATATCAAAATGCATGTCAGAAGAGACTCTGAAACTTGCTCTTGAAAGTAGAGCAGCAAAAGTAAATGGAATAAATGATGAAGTTAAAGAGCTGAACAGAATATTACAAAGGGCAGCTCGAGAAAAAAAAGTGAAGTATTATAATGAAATGTGCAAAGACCTTGAATTAGAAAATCAAAAAGGAAGAACACACTCGGTATTTCTCAAGCTGAAAGAACTGAATAAAAATTCAGGCCTCGAGTTGCAATAGTGAAGGAGTCTACATGGAAGATACTAAATGACACAAAAAGCATCAAGAGAAGGCGGAAGGAATACACAGCCACTATACCAAAAAGAATTGGTCGACATTCAACCGTTTCAGGAGGTAGCATATGATCAAGAACCAGTGGTACTGAAGGAAGAAGTCTAAGCTGCACTGAAGTCACTGGCAAAAAACAAGGCTCCAGAACTGACAGAATATGAATTGAGATGATTCAACAAACAGATGCATCACTGGAGATGCTCACTTGCCTATGCCAAGAAATTTGGAAGACAGCTATCTGGCCAACCAACTGGATGAGATCCATATTTGTGTACATTCCAAACAAAGGTGATCCAATAGAATGTAGAAATTATCAAACAATATTATTAGTATTATAAGCAAGTAAAATTTTGCTGAAGATAATTCAAATGCAGCTGAAACAGTACATCAACAGGGAACTGCCAGAAATTCAAGCCAGATTCAAAAAAGTAAGTGGAACGAGGGATATCATTGCTAAAGTCAGATGGATCTTGGTTGAAAGCAGAGAAACTAGAAAGATGTTTACCTGTGTTTTATTGACTATGCAAAAGCATTCAACTGTGTATATCATAACAAATTATGGCTAACATTGTGAAGAATGGAAATTCCAGAACACCTAATTGTGCTCATGAGGAACCTGTACATAGATCAAGAGGCAGTAGTTCGAACAGAACAAGAGTATACTGTGTGATTTAAAATCAGGAAAGGTGTCCGTCTGGGTTGTATTTTTTTACCATACTTATTCAATCTGTATGCTGAGGAAATAATCAAAGAAGCTGGACTATATGAAGAAGAGGGCATCAGGACTGGAGGAAGACTCATTAACCACCTGTGATATGCAGATGACACAACCTTGCTTGCTGAAATTGAAGAGGACTTGATGCACTTACTGGTGAAGATCAAAGACTACAGCCTTCAGTATGGATTATGCCTCAACCTAAAGAAAACAAAACTCCCCACAACTGGACCAATAAGCAACATCATGATAAACAGAGAAAATATTGAAGTTGTCAAGGATTTCATTTTGCTTGGGTCCACAGTCAACACCCATGGAAGCATCAGTAAAGAAATCAAACACTGTATTACATTGGACATATCTGCTACAAAAGACCTCTTTAAAGTTTTAAACAAGCAAAGATACAACTTTAAGGACTAAGATCTGCATAACTCAAGCCATAGTATTTTCAATTGCTTCATATGCGTGTGAAAGCTGGACAATGAGTAAGGAAGACTGAAGGAGAATTGATGCCTTTGAATTATGATGTTGATGAAGAATATTGAATATACCATGAACTGCCAGAAGAACAAAAAATCTCTGTTGGAAGAAGTACAGCCAGAATGCTCCTTAGAAGCAAGGACGGCGAGACTTGGTCTCAAGTACTTTGGACATGTTAACAGAAGGGACCAGTTCCTGGAAAAGGACATCATGCTTGGTAAAGTAGAGGGTCAGTGAAAGAGAGGAAAATCCTTAATAAGACTGATTGACACAGTGGCTGCAACGATGAACTCAAGCATATCAACGATTGTGTGGATGTGAGAGGACTGGGCAGTGTTTGGTTCTGTTGTTGTCACCTAACAACAACAAAAACACTCAATAAATCAATAAATATATTATTACTATTTTTCTCATTCTCAAGAGAGCAGAAGCAGATACATATACTTAGAGTAATGCATTTTCTACAACTTGTTCTGGTTTGTAGTTGCCATTGAGTTGACTCCAACTCACGGTGACTTTATGTAGAACAGAAAAAAAATGTTGCTCAGTCCTTCACCATCTTTATGATCATCGGTATGTTTGACTCCATAATTGCAGCTATTGTTGTCAATCCATCTGTCTCAGTTATTTAGTGCTGCTATAACAGAAACACCACAAGTGGATGACTTTAACAAACAGAAATTTATTCTCTCACAGTTTAGGAGGCTAGAAGTCTGAATTCAGGGTGCCAGCTCCAGGGCAAGGCTTTCTCTTTCTGTCGGGTCTGGAGGAAGGTCCTTGTCATCAATCTTCCCCAGTCGAGCAGCTTCTCAGTGCAGGGACCCTGGATCCAAAGAACACTCTATTCTCCTGGCTCCTGTTTTTTTGGTAGTATGAGGTCTCCATGTCTCTCTACTCACTTCTTTCTTTTATATCTCTAAAGAGATTGACTTAAAATAAAATCTAATCTCAAAGATTAAGTCCTACCTCATTAACATAACTGCTGCTAATCCTGCCTCATTAACATCACAAAAAAATATGTTACTGTAAAGTCGATTCTGACTCATCGCTACCCTATAGGACAGAGTAGAACTGCCCCAGAGGGTTTCCAAGGAGTGGCTGGTGTATTTGAACTGCTGACCTTTTGGTTAGCAGCCGTAGCTCTTAACCACCGTGCCACCAGAGCTCCATTACATTTACAACACTTTTTTTTGGTGGACTACCAGAGCAAGAAACAAATGTCTTTGAGGAAATACAACTAGAATGTTTCTTACCAGTGAGGATGGCAAGACTTCAGCTCATTTACTTTGGACACATCAAGAATGGCTAATTGCTATAAAAGGACGTTATGTTTGGTAAGCAGAGGGTCAGTGAAAACGACTGAAACCCTCAATGAGATGATGTCATGGATGGAATTGTGTTCCCCCAAAAATATGTGTCAACTTGGCTAGGCCATGATTCCTAGTGCTGTGTGATTGTCCACCGTAGGATTTGCAACACATAGGATAATAACATCAGATGACTTGCTATGAGTCAGAATTGACTCAAAGGCACACAACCATCTCACCAAAAAAAAACAAAAAAACCTGTTGCCTTCAAGTCAATTCCCACTCATAGTGACCCTGTAGGACAGAGTAGAACCACCCCATGGGATTTCCAAGGAGCTGTTGGTGGATTCAAACTGTTGACCTTTTGGTTAACAGCTGGAGCTTGCCAGAGCTCTAAACCACTGTATAGTCAATATTCTTCACCAGTGTCATGGTTCAAGTGCATCAATTCTTCTTCTGGCTTCCTTTTTCATTATACAACTTTCGCATGCACATGCAGTGATCGAAAACGTCGTGGCTTCGTTCAGGTGCACCTTAGTCATCAAAATGACATCTTTACTTTTTAAAACTTTAAAGAGGCCTTTTGAAGCAGAGTTGCCCAGTGCAATACGTCCTCTGATTTCTTAACTGCTGCTTCCAGGGACATTGATTGTTGATTCAAACAGAATAAAATTGTTAACAACTTCAATTCCTCTCCATCACTACAATTAAAAGGGCAAAATTCTTCTTGATTCAAGCATTCATTTCCAAGCATTAGGATGATAAACGTCAGATTTGTTGAAAGTTAAAATGTTCCTTTGAAACATCATCTTAAAGGTTGTTTTTTTGTTTGTTTGTTTAACAATTTTTAGTACCCAGAGGGAAAAGAGGTTAGTTTGTGATTATTACCTTTGTGATTTTTAACAAGGAACTTTAAATAACATCGTTGTAAAATATGACATATTTCAGCTGATTCCAAAATCCACAACATTGCAGTAAAGTAAAAAGAGAAGCTCAGAGCAGCTGTGCACCCAGTCTAAAAGAGAGTAAGTGATATGTTCAGGACAGGGGTTGAGTTGGCTCCAGGACTTTTCAGATAAACACTGGAAATGGTGACTACAATTCATGTTAGAAGTTGATTTACTGAAAAACACAGATGTGAAGAGAAAATTTCAGTATTTTAATCTTCTGAACATGGTCTCCTTGAAATTGGTGGGAAAAGTCTACACTGGGAGACAAGAGATGTGGCTCCAAGGCAGGCTCCTTGAACTAGCTGTGTGGCCTTGGCAAGCCACACTGTTCTCATAAGCCTGAACGTCCTTATCTTTACATATGAAAGGAATCTTTCTCCGCACAGGAGGACCCTGGAAATTTCTTCCAGCTTTAATATCCAATGGACCAAAAGACTTGGTATCTTTTATTTATTTATTTTGAGTATCTTTTATTTTTAAAATGGATGATCACCCTTAAAATACATAACTGCACTACATGAAAGTGTGGGAGCGGTCGTTGTTCAGCAGTAGAATTCCCACTAGAGGAGACCCAGCTGGTTCAATTCCAAGCCAATGCACCTCATGCACAAACGCCACCGTCTGTCACTGGAGGCTTGCATGTTGCTATGATGCTGAACAGGTTTCAGTGGTGCTTCCAGACTAAGATGGACTATGAAGAAAGGCCTAGTGACCTACTTCTGAAAATCAGCCAGTGAAAACCCTATGGATCACAATGGTCTGAATTGCAGCTTATTACAGGGATGGCACAAGATTGGACAGAGTTTCATTCTGTTGCGCGTGGGGTCACCATGAGTCAGGGCCAACTGAACGGCAGCTAACAACGACAGCACATAAAAGTGTACATGTTATGTAAAAACATTGGTTTAAGGAAAGACATCTTGATGGCCACCAGCTGGAGGAAAATAGACTGCAATTTAGCAGCTGCAGTCAATACAAAAATTAAGTCACATAGCAAGAGGATTCAGATATTTTCCTACGCACGGAAATGGAACTTTCAGTATTATCATTTTTTAAAAATCATAACTTTATCTCAAAATGTACATGTTTAGTGACCATATGAAAAAACAGAGGACAACATATGATAAATAAAATGTATTTTACAAGCAAATCTGTATTATTGAAATCAAAGCCTTCCTATGGATTATTTGCAAATATTCCAATTAGATTTTAATTTATAACAGCCAAAATGTCCAATGAGTTTTTATATATTTATATATGCTGATATATGTGAATTGTTACAAATAGGCTTAGTGAATGTCAAAGATTATACATTTTTAAGGAGCCCTGATGGCACAATGGTTAAGCACTCAGTTGCTAACCAAAAAGTCAGCAGCTGGAACCCACCTGCCCCTCCTCAGGAGAAAGATGTGGCAGCCTGCTCCCATAAAGGTTTACAACTTTGGAAACCCTATAGGGCCAGTTCTACTCTGTCCTAAAGGGTTGCTATGAATTGGAACTGACTAGATGGCAACAGGTTTTTGGGTTTATACATTTTTTTTTAAATAGGCTTCAATGTCACTGTACTTCTATAACTCGTCTGGACATTATTGCTTTAGAGAGCATTGAAAGCTCAGGGAAATACACTAAATCCTTTATACGTCAGTATCATCACATCTGAAATGGAAAAACAGTAATACCATATTTCCCTAAGTCTTTGTTGTTGTTGTTGTTGTTAGTTGCCTTTCTGAAGCAGATAGTCAGTCCTGATTTCTGAAGGTCTTCTGGGTGTTTTTGAACTGCCAACCTTTTGGCCAGAAATTCAGCGCTTAACTGATTGCGCCACCCAGAGACACCTGTTAAGTCTTCGTGGAAGAGTAGTATGTTCCACCAAGGTAAAATGGAAGTAGGGGTAAGCCATGATTGTCAATGTTGTCACAGCTTGTCTTTGTTGTTAGTTGCCCTCATGTGGATTCTGACTCATGGCAACCTTGGAAAGTAATGTCAAAATTTCCTGAATGGTATTTTCCTTGACAACTCCTGTGAATTTTACTGGTATCCTTCAAAACCTCTGACTGATGTCTGCTTTATCAATCAAGGTGTTGTTTTTTGTTGTATTGCTGGTATTGCTTTTTGTCTTGTCCTACTTTTGTTTTTAGTTTTCTGTCTCTCCCAGGAACTCTTAGTAACAAATGCATTGACTTGTGGTCACGTTTTGAAACTGCATTATTCTAATCACTTTCTACTTTCTGTCAGAATGTTATTTAATCCCTGATCCAAAATATAATGCAAATACCCAATTCTCTCCTTGTCCCACTGAAATCAAACAGCCTGGAAACGTCTCTCAAGCCATTTTCTGTCCTCTCTGCATTCGTCAAGAGACATAAACTAAATTGCTAAACCTTTCCCTGAACAAAGCAGCCCTGGTGGCACAATGGGTAAAGTGCTTGGCTGCTAACCAAAAGGCCAACAGTTCAGTCGGTGGTTCGGTCAGCAGTTTAAACCCACCAGCTGTTCAGAGAAAGGAAGATGTGACAGGCTGCTATCATAAAAATCACCGCCTTGGGAACCCTATAGGCCAGTTCTACTCTGTCCTGTAGGGTCACTATGAGTTGGAATCAATGGCAACTGGTTTGATTTTTGTTTTGGTGTCTCTGAAGAGCTGCTAAACAATGAATAAAAGGAAGATACCTCAACAAGCGAGACAGTAAGCAAATAAAAGATATTTTACAAACTGAACACACACATACATACATACACTTGTGTGCTTATCTATGTTTTGACCAAATGTCACTTAGGAAATTCTAGAAAAATTTTCATAGGCTATAACAGCGCTAAGCATGGGTTTACTGTAATTATAATTTTGCAATTACCATCCATAAATGGTAACTGTTTGTCTTTTGGGTGGTCTTGTCAAAATTGGTCTCCTTCTCTGAATGAAAGGAGTTGGGTTCCCACATGGGTGATCTGCTATTTCTGAGCTTTTTTCGTTTGTTGCTCTGGGCTGTTTAATGGTCATTTAATCAACCTTAAAGTACTCACTGAACAAGCTCTAGCTAAACATTGTGATTTAAGTGTTGAGATTAGTAAGATATTGCACCAGGGAAATTGATGTTTTGAGTGTTTCTAGGGCAACAGCTAATCTCTTTCAGCAGTAATCAAGTCTGTTAGAAAATAAGGGGAAGGGAACATTGAAACCCTTTTAAGTTAAAGGAAACACCATATTTATAGATTAGGGTCACTGGAGAGATGCAATCAAACACACACTGATACACAGCAGTATGCTGTTTAAGTCCTGTAACGACACAGTTACCGAGAAAAGCAAAAACCAAGAAAATGTCTCTTGATTAATAGATAGTTTTTGTTTCGGCAGTTTTGGTTTTGTTTTGTCCTGAATGTTACTTTCTGATTTTCTTCGGTGTAGTTTATCTGCTGATCTGCAGAGAGGTTTGGCATCAGGAGAATGTGAAGTCATTGTGTAGCCCTGATATCAACAGAGATAAATCTAGGTACAGAGCTATAAAACATTTAAGTAAATGCAGAGGAGAACAAAGGAGACTATTTATTTGCCTTTCTTTTTTTTTCCAAGTTTTCTATGATCCTACCACTCCTTTTAGAATTGCCTTTCCTCTCCATTATTAATTCTTCATTATGAATAAACCTGGGTCTCCTTTAATCAAAATTAAAATCAAAATTATAGTTTTTTGTTTTAAAATCTGCAAACAAGTAGTTCAGGAACTAACAATCTCTTAGAGATGGCAGCATCTGTTTTATATCTTTTTCCTCTCATTCGTGGTGAGGATGGGGTTGGGAAGTGAATGACACAAGCAGTTTAGGTTCTACACACTTCACTGAGTTGAAGAAGGAAACTATTCTGTTTTCAGGAGGACTGTTGCACAGTGCAAGACATTAGGGAATAATGGAGGCTACTGAGGTTTGAACTCACCCAGATGTGCCTCAAAAGAAAGGCCTGGTAATCTGCTTCTGAAAGGTTACAGCCTTGAAAACCCTACGGAGTGCAGTTCTACTCTGCACACATGGGGTCACCATGAGTTGGAATCATCTCAACAGCAATTGGTTTTTTTGTTTGTTTATTTGTTTTACTAGGTAAGGAAATCTGATAAGAAAATTAAAGGGGAACAAAATCACATACATAGCATAATCTATCAAGTAATGTTCATGAATAGGTAGTGTGTTAATTTATTTTTGTTTGTATGGGTGGGAAGAAGATGGAGTGTAAGGACAATACAGTTCTAAGTATCCAAGATATTCAATTCTGCAACAGCAGAAGTTAGAGAAGATGTTCTTTGATCCATTATGGAAATTTGCTATTTTTTAATGTGCTTGTTACAGCAAACTCTAGGTAAAATATTAACGAGTCTCTCCACATATTGTCCCTCCTCTGACTTGACAATTTAGCTCCATTGATTCAGTAATTTGACATCCTGAGAATTCATTTATCTTACAACTTTATATGTGAAAAAAAAGCATATTGACATTACTAGCTATTTAAGTATTATTCTGTTGATGGTAGACAAAAAAAATTAGAAGATAATAAACAGTCAAATAGACAAATTAAAGTAGTCAAAGATGTTAATACTGTTTGCACATTGTGAAAGTTAATTTTATGTGTCAACTTGGCTAGACTATGGTTCCCAGTTGTTTGGCCAAGCACAAGTGTAGTTGCTATTATAGTTACATGAGATTAAATCAATTGGCCTTAAGTAAAGCAGATTACCTTTCATAATGTAATGTAATCAATCAATCAATGGAAAAAGGAGTTTCCCTAGGATGTGTTCTGCCTCCAGACTATAAATAGACACAGAGGTACAGACATAGGGAAGACAGACACCATGTGGGGATCATCTACAAGCCAAGGAAAACCAACGAACCAGCAACGAAGGAATCATCATGACCGAGACTGGGATTTGGACTTATATCCCTCAGAAATATAAGAAAATAAATTTCTGTTCTTTAGAGCCACTCACTTTTGGTATTTCTATTACAGCAGCGCTGGGTAACTAAGGCACACGTGAACCTATTAAAATGTTCCCCAACTACATTGTTGTAGGAAAAATAAGGTCCTTTCATTCCTCTTCACTTCAGTTTCATGTCTGGGCAAACCATGGTGCTGGCAAAGACATGGTCTCTTATTTCTTCTGGTGAAAAATATGCCTTAGGTCCCTTGCATAATGAATGCTTAGAGCCTTTGTTCCATTTAGGTGAGGTTATGAGAGTGTCTTGTATGTTTAAACATGGAAAGGGTTCACAGTGAGGTGAGAGATTTTAAACTTTTCTTTTTTTCTGGGTTTGGCTCTCTCTTCAAATCCTTGAGGAAATGAGCTATTAGGGGATGTGCTGCCACATCAAAATTCTGAAAGAAGGTATCTTAAAACTACCAAAGTAAACCTTCCTCCATGGATAATTTTGCAGGCTGATTATAGCAAATTTCATCACTGACCAATGGAACATAAATAACTAAAGCTGAAGGCTCATTCCAGAAACATTTCTGACCAAACAGTTTTCCTGAGCCTCCACTTCGTGGTTTCATATTTAATCACTTCAGCATTTTGCTGGTTAAACAATCCTGGTTTGAAATGTGAATCCCAGAGAGTGTTTTTTCACTCCAAACAGCTGGAAAATTGGTAATTCTCTTTCCTCTGCCACTTGTTATGGATTCAAAAGGACTTTTCAAATCCCCACTATTCATTCTGTTCAATTAAGTAAACAATAAATAGTCTTGTTCAATAGTTTTTCAGAAACTTCAAATAGCAGCCCTAGTATCTCTTCATAAATGTTGTCTCTTTTTAGATAAGTGGTTTAAAAAAAAATCTAAGCTCAGAACCAAGTTTATGACGGCAGATTCAGACTCAAGCCCTACTGAACAATGGTATCTATATCCCAGTAACACATAAGAACTGCGTTTTCTAGGCCAGGACCGGCAAGACTTTCAGATCAGCAAACTCTTGCCTCTTACCTGATTCACATCATCACTATTAATTAGAATTCCTCTCTAAACTCATTTTTACTTTCTTTTTTTATAAATCAAGTATATTTGTAAAATTGTAGACATTATGGCACAGCTATTAAATTTCTTTACTGTGTTAAAATTCTATTCTATTAATTTATTATTATCTTTTATTGTGCTTTAGGTGAAAGTTTACAGCTCAAGTTAATTTCTCATACAAAAGTTTATACACATATTGTTATGTGACACTAGTTGCAATCCCTATAATGTGACAGCATGCTCTCCTTTTCTACCCCGGGTTTCCCCTGTCCATCCAACCAGCTCCTGTCCCTTTCTGCCTTCTCATCCTGCCTCCGGAGAGGAGCCATTAATTTTAACACTGTAAAAGCTATAAATGGCAAAACGCTTTTCCTTAGAGCAAGCAAAATACCAGAAACATTGGTGTTTTCTGTTCGACAGTGATGTTCATGAACTTAATCAATGTGTAATCCTTAGGAATCCATTAAGATAAGACATAAGCCAGGAGGTGTGAATCCGGCTGTGTCCATCACTTTTTATCATCTGTGAGGGCAGTGGCCGAGTGTCAGGTATCACTGCTGAACTCTCTCTGCAGCGAACTGCAGTT
>NW_004444107.1:5446205-5453285 GCF_000243295.1 Trichechus manatus latirostris | reverse complement strand
ATGTGCCTTTAAGCTAAACAAAGAAGCATAATTCTGCCAGATTTCCATTTTCCTTCTCTATCTCCCTGTCCTTTGGACTGCTATTTTGTAGAACACTCTGATTTATAAAGAAATGATCTCTCAGAAGTGATGACATACAAGAATTTTAAACCTCATAAGTGCTAGGTTTTTTTCAAAACTTATAATACTGAATTTTAACGTGTTCAACATTCCAAATTAGCATTCTGAGAATTCTTTTATCTCAGCTATGATGCAAAATTTGAAGTTGAAAGTCAATCACAAGAAGACATAACATTATTTCCACACAATTTAGGATTTGTTTTGTTTTGTGTTTGGGTGTCTGGGAGAACACTAGGAGAAGAATGATTACTATTTTCAGATAACTTCAGTTTCAATTTTGCAATATATATAACCAATGAAAAGAGTTCTCAGGATTCTTTTAATCACCTATGAGAAGCTCCCTTGGTCACATATAGAATGTACAGGAATATGTGAGACTTTGTCTCATTTTTCTCAAATTTATGAAACTGTGCTTTTAAGTTATAGGCTAAAAGTGGAAAGAGATTTACAAATATTGTTTATATTTGCTTTTGTCTGACTAATGGCCAGTTGTATCACATGCCCCTGGCCAATGTTCGGGACAGCCCAGCAAGTACACACAGACAGGTCAAACGTCATTGAAGATAAGCCAGTCACAATGCGTGGTCTGTGATTGCACCAAATACCTGCATAAGATTATTCCTCACAATAAAAGAAATTCACTTAAGGGAACTACAAACTATATTAGTAAATTTCCTCTGGTAATTGTTATTTTCTTATGAAATTAAGAATATATCCTGCTGGATATTCATGACTGTTTGGGCAACTACCCAGTTAATTTATTGTTGTTGTTGTTAGGTGCCATAGAGTCGATTCCAACTCATAGCGACCCTATATACCACAGGACAAAACACCGCCTGGTCCTATGCCATCCTCACAATCGTTGCTATGTTTGAGGCCCTTTGTTGCAGCCACTGAATCAATCTATCTCAGTTAATTCATAGAAGGGCCAGAAGTCACAGGAGACACAGACCTGGCTCTCTCCCACACAAAGGTGACCAGAAACCCTTGATTAATGCCTTGTTTTCATATTCATGCTAAATGTTGTGATATTAAGTTAGTAATAAATTAAAAGCTATTCTTTAGAAATAATAACGTTTTTACAAAAAAACTAGGCTTTGCTTCTGTAAGCTGAGCTGTAGCATTGTGGCTATAACTACGGTAACCCTTTGGTGAATTTAACCCAAAGGAGTTGATAGCTTAATAAAGATAAATTAATTGTATCCAAGCATTTGCGCAAAATATTTCTGCCTTAAGTAGTTTATCTTAAAATATGTTAAAAATTCATTCTTTGGAATGTTAAACGATGTTTTAATGTCTTCTATAATATAATAATTTAAACAGCATTAGAATGTACTTACTAGATCCTTCTTAAGGTTATGTTTATGGATTGAAAGTATTGTTTCAATAATTTCAGCTGAGACAATCTCTACTTTCAACACTGAGTCAAAAGAGAGAGAATGGCACCATGCATCAGAAAGTATATTATTTGGTGGGGGGAACCTCATACCACCAAGAAAGAAGCACCAGGAGCAGAGCGTGCCCTTTGGACCCAAGTTTCCTGCACAGAGAAGCTCCAAGTCTGGGGGACCACTGATGAGAAGAAGGCCAACAGAGAGAGAAAGCCTACCCCTGGAGCTGACACCCTGAATTTGGACTTTTAGTCTACTTTACTGTGAAGAAATAAATTTCTCTTTGTTAAAGCCATCCACTTGTGGTATTTCTGTTGTAGCAGCAGTGGATGACTAAGACAGAATTCAGTACCGAGAGAGTGGGGTGCTCTCTAATAGATACCTAAAATGTGGAAGTGGTTTTGAAACTGTGAATGGATACAGGAGCAGCAGTGGCAGAGAACCAGCAACAGCAGAGAACCTGCAGTGGCAGAGAACCAACAGCAGTAGAACTAGGAAACCAGCGTGAGAGGGCGCTGGAACCTACCCATGGAGCAAGAGAACCGAGTGCCTGTGTGCTGGAGGCTTCCTGGAGGAGAGGGGTGCCTCCGGGTACTTATCGGTGGAACTAGGCTTGCTGACCCACGGAGCAAGGGACCTGAGTGCTTGTGTGCAGGAGGCTTCCTGGCGGAGTGGGGTGCTTCCAGGCACTTATTGATAGAGCTATGGAGTTTTGGAACACTTGCCCCAGCAGGGCAGATGTGGGCGTGAGGCCCGAGGAGCCGAGAGGCCAAGAAACCAGAAAACAAGCCAAAGAGACAAGGCACACAAGAAGCTGAGCTGCCTCGGTCTTAAAAGAAATATAAAGAATATGAGAAAGACGTTGCCACAGAAGAAATTGATGGCCTCCAACTTGTGAGAAAGCTGGCAAAGAACATGTAAGAGATGTTTCACAAAAAATCTGAAGCAGTATGGGTAAGTTCCTCTGGCTTCTAAGAGAGGCTTCCTGGCGGAGTGGGGTGCTTCCAGGCACTTATTGATAGAGCTATGGAGTTTTGGAACACTTGCCCCAGCAGGGCAGATGTGGGCGTGAGGCCCGAGGAGCCGAGAGGCCAAGAAACCAGAAAACAAGCCAAAGAGACAAGGCACACAAGAAGCTGAGCTGCCTCGGTCTTAAAAGAAATATAAAGAATATGAGAAAGACGTTGCCACAGAAGAAATTGATGGCCTCCAACTTGTGAGAAAGCTGGCAAAGAACATGTAAGAGATGTTTCACAAAAAATCTGAAGCAGTATGGGTAAGTTCCTCTGGCTTCTAAGACACAGAGACAGCTTCAGGAAATTGGCATTGATGAAGTGAAAACATGCTAAAGATTTTAAGAATCATTGAAATCCAGCTCTCCAAGGATGAAAGTTGACTCAGTTGTTTTGTAAACACTTTTATTTCTTCAATCTGATTAACCAAGACAAGCAATTACCGGGGACGTGATTGCCCTTTCCATGTAGAGATCAGGTGCTAGTTTTTGTCTTTGCCTTCAGTGGCAGTACATTGACTGTACAGTCACCAAGTATGGGCCTATGCTGTGTGATGCATTCACTCACTGCCAAAATTGTTAAAAGGCACATTGTGGTTGGACTAAGCAACTATAAAAATTTTGGAATTGAAAACCTCAGTGTGGCGAATGAGATCTAGATGAAGTTGGAAGTTTTCCTTACCTTTATTGGAACATTCCTGAAATTACAATTTTTGTTTTGACTGGTAAGAGCTCCCTGAAACGTCATGTCATCAGCAGGACAAATGGAACTGCAGTGTATCATGTTGGATTTCCAAGATGGCGTCCGACTTTATGCCTTGTTTCCAACTATATGGGATATTTTATCTTCTTGATTTAGGACTTGTGAATGTGGCAACATTCTATCTTAATGGTACACAGGTAGTCCCCAGCTTTCGACGTATTTGAGTTACAACAAACCTCACTTATGACCGTTCGTTTTTTGTTGTTGTTGCTGGTGTTGTACATCTTATTGTTAGTGATATGTACTACATACGATATTGCAGTGCATAATTTGCTGATGTTATCATTCTCTTGCCAACCCCTAAAGACAAATAAAGATTGAATTTATAAAAATACAGATAATAAAAGGCTATAATACTGAAAACTAAAAAAAAAGAAAAAGAAAAAGAAGAAGTATTTGACTTATATCAGAACCAATTTATGACGCAGTCATCAGAATAGAAACCTATCTCCCAAGAGTATGGCCTCCAGTCTCTCTTTTTTAACTCAGTGCTGAAGTCACTCCTGAGGGTCACCCTTCAGGCAAAGATTAGACAGGCCCATAAAACAAAATGAGACTAAATGGGCACAGCAGCCCAGAGGCAAGGGCAAGAAAGCAGGAGGGGACAGGAAAGCTGGTGGTGGGGAGCCCAAGTTCGAGAAGGGGAGAATGTTGACATGTTGTGGGTTGGCAACCAACGTTAAAAACCAATACATGTATTAATTGCTTAATGAGAAACTAATTTGCTCTGTAAGTCTTCATCTAAAGTACAATAAAAAATTTTGAAAAAAAAAGAAAGTATATTATTTGGGCATTAGCACATCTGATTGGTTCTACTTGAAAAGTAACCCTTGACTCTATCAGCCCTCCCCACCCCATTGCCATTGTCTTTGTTCCAACCTTCCTTATTTCTAACATGGCGCCAGACAGTAGCCTCCTCTGTAGCCTTTGGACCTCCAATCTCCCTTTCCCACAATCCATAGTCTCCTCTGCAGGAGTGTGGCCATTTAATACTTTTTTTCTTAAAACTTTAGCATTTTCCAATTGCCTATACTTCTCAAACCTCAAGCTTCTAATATGAAAAAAAATTCTCCACAATTTTCCTCAAATCCACTTTTTCACCCTTAACTCCAACCATCCCATACCCATTCCAAATACCTCATACTGTAATTTTTTATCACAATGACTAATAACACAAAATGTGTAGTCAGTCAGATTACCTGGTTTCTAATACCAGATAATCTGATTCTAGATGTGTGAAATGGGAACAAAGTACTTAATTTCCCTAAACTTCAGTTTTCCCACCTGCAAATGGAGAGCAAAATGGTTGCTATTAATATTAAATGACACATATTAACATTCAACAAAGGCGTCTAGTATAATCACAGTAAATAAACAGTTTATTCATTCTTACTTCCCTGTCATTGCCCAAAGCCATTTGTCCGATATGTCCTCTCCTCCTGGCATCCTTTTGACAGAAGAATTCCTTTGTCTTTCAAAATCTGATTCCAATGGCCACTGATTTTGAAAAACTTCCTTCACCATCTCACTTAGGAAAAGGTAGTTGCCCCCAGTGCAATACTCTTACAGCATATTGTACATACTGCACTGTTATAATCTGTATCTTCATAGATCTTATATATATCTTCTCCTCTAGAGTATAAGATTTACATAGGACAGAGAAATATTTTTGGATTTCTCTTGTATTCCTAGACTCAGGGAAATAACAAAAACCTTCAATGTATTTGTCTTGAAAAAGCAAATGGCTTTAGGAATCTCACTAAATCAAATTTGGTCTTAATAGAAACATAAAGGCACAGAATGCAATGGCCAAATCAGATCATCAAACATTTTAGCTCTAAGAGTTTATGATTCTGTGTGATTTTATATTTTAGTGTCATATTTCAATTTTCTACTCCATCTAAAGGTTTGAAATGATAGTTTCTTAAGACTTAGAAAGCTTTGTTGTATTTCTCCTTGCCCTGTAACCTAAATTGATTGCTTATAAAGGGGAAATTATTGTTAGCCACTGAGATAGTCAGCAGATGATTCATAAGAATGATGCAATTATTCATCTCTATATGTTATCAGTAATCTAAGGATACTGGGTCTGAGACTCTAGCAAAATTTTTCCAGAAAACAGCAAATACTAGTGAGGTTGTGGGGAGATTGGAACTCTTACATATTACTGGTGGGATTGGAAAATGGTACAACCACTATGGAAAACCATATGGTGCTTCCTCAAAAAGCTAGAAATAGAAATACCTTATGATCCAGCAATTCCACTCCTAGGTATATATCCTACAGATTTAAGAGCCATCACAAGAATAGACATATGCACACCCATTGTTATGGATTCAATTGTGTCCCCCAAAAATGTATGTCAACTTGGCTAGGCCATGATTCCCAGTATTGTGTGATTGTTCTCCATTTTGTCATCTGATGTGATTTTCCTATGTGTTGTAAATCCTACCTCTATGATGTTAATGAGGTGGGATTAACGGCAGTTATCTTGAGGCAGGAGTCAATCCACGAGATTAGGTTGCATTTTAAGCCAATCTCTTTTAAATTATAAAAGAGAGAAAGGAGCAGAGAGACATGGGGGCCTCATATTACCAAGAAACCAGAGCCAGGAGAACATCTTGTCCTTTGTACCCAGGATCCCTGCACTGTAAATCTCCTCAACCAGGGAAGACTGATGACAGGGACCTTCCCCCAGAGCCAACACAGAGAGAAAACCTTTCCATGGAGCTGGCACCCTGAATTCAGACTTCTAGCATTCTAGACTGTGAGAGAATAAATTTCTCTTTGTTAAAGCCATGTATTTGTGGTATTTCTGTTACAGCAGCACTAGATAACTAAGCTATTCATGTTCATTGCAGCATTATTCACAATAGCAAAAAGATGAAAACAACCTAAGTGTCCATCAATGGATGAATGGATAAACAAATTTTGGCACATACATACAAGGGAATAGTATGACGCAATAAAGAATAATGATGAGTCCACAAAACGTCTCATAACATGGTTTAATCTGGAGGACATTATGCTGAGTGAAATAAGTCAAACACAAAAGGACAAATATTGCATGATACCACCTTTATAAAAAGTCCAGAATAGCTATACACACAGAAACCTACTTTCTTTGATGGTTACCAAGGGTGCGAGGGGGAGTGAAGGGGAATCATTTAGTAGATATTAACACATGTTAATTCTGGTGATGGCAAAGGCAATAGCTAATATGGGGGAAGTTAGCACAACTTGATCAAGGTAAATGAAGACACTGAGAGGTACATAAGAATAAAGGACAACTATGGTAAATGCTATAACATATACAATTTTGCAACAACAGTAATAACAAGCAAAAGTATGTGAGTGGTTACGTAGGTAGATATGTATGTTATACGGTTGTGGGAAGGCATATGCGAGTACATGCGTGTGCATATAGGTATATCTGTGAGCATATGTATATACATATTTGTATGTGCTACATATATATTCACATATACAATAAAGCACATATGGGGCACAGTTAAGGGATACTTCCTAGAAATATCCAAACACCTTGTGGGATTGATACTGGGTTTGAAGACTCAGGACCATAATCTCGTGAAACAACTAGGTCAATTGGCATAACTTAATTCATAAAGATAACATTTTACATCCTAGCTTGGTGAATAGCGTCTGGGGTCTTAAAAGCTTGTGAGTGGCCATCTAAGATACAACTCTTGGTCTCTTCCCACCTGGAGCAAAGGAGAGTGAAGAAAACCAAAGACTTAAGGAAGAAATTAGTCCACAGGACTAATGGCCCACAC
>NW_004444107.1:5430364-5435189 GCF_000243295.1 Trichechus manatus latirostris | reverse complement strand
TGTGTGTGTGTGTGCTCTATACACTGTTTATAATGGACACTTGTCAGAATAAGGACAGAATTAGAGATTGGATTCTTAAAAGTCATAGCTACTACCTCAGAGCCCTGGAGAAATTATTGCTCAGAAGCTGCCAGGATTCTAAGAAATCAACCAGGAAGTCTAAGGAGCAGAGGTCTGGAAATTTTAATTAAAACTTCACTATCTAACCTAAGGTGACTTGAATACTACTATAAATGTTTATGAGGTTTTATCATATACAATTAAGGTTCATAAAACATATCATTTATGCACACAATAACCATTTGAGTGAAACCCTCTAAACATCCTAGTCACTATCTAGCTAAAAGAATCAAGGACATATCTTGACTCAGAATATTGCTCTAGATTCTACCTGGATGAGAAAGACTAAATACCAGAAATGTAGCCAAAGACAACCAAGCTACTGTCCTTTTTCTTTTCTCTCTAAAAGGCACTTAAAAATATTTACCTGCTCCAGGCAGGTAAGATGTTGGTTTATGTAAATTTGCATTTATATACGGTGATGAGGCATTGAAATCTGAAGCAACATTTTGGTCTTTTCAGAAACTAGGGAAAAGTGGACAAAAGCATTCCTTGTATCTATGCTTTAATCAGTTATTTTTGCTATTTTGACTTTTTTGGAAGAGAAGATGAGATTCTGCTGGAGATCAGACTAGAATAATCCCTACCTCACCCAGCTAACTTATTGAAGGTTTTCCAGTCTTGTGAAGTCCATGATTCCAGACCCTAACCACAACAAATCCATATTATCCCATAACAAGAAGCCCTTCAGATGAATAATGACTCTTCCAGTCTATCTGACTGCCTTAAAAAAAAGAAAAACGCAGGCTATTAAATGATCCAAGATTTCATTCTAAGACTTACTATCTACTATTTAATCAATATTCCACATAACCCCAATTTAAATTTTTCTTCTTCAATTGAAAAAAAAGGGGGGGGGGCGTGGTCAACATGGTGTAGTAGTTAGAAGCTTCCTATAAGCCTCTTCCAACAAAGACTTGGAAAAACAAGTGATTTGATTCTGTGTGAATATCTGGGAGACCTGAACAAGGCAAGGTGAAGAAATCCGTCTGAGTGATAGGGGAGAGGGAGACCGTTTGGAAGAGGTGAGGAGGGCCAGAGCCTTGGAGGTAAAACTGCAGCGCAGCAGCCACGCCAGTCCGCGGTGAAGCAGGCAAACAGCTGTGCTGTGCGCACGCTCGGGAAGCAGTTTCCCCACCTAGAGACACCTGGCAGCAGAGATTCTGCTTCAACACTCCGAACCAGTGAAGAGCAGCTCCCAAGAGGCTAAGATAACTACATGCATGCACCCTTTCGCGGGGATTTAAAAAAAAAAAAAAAAGCCAATTTAGGAAAAACCTGTCTCCCTTTTACCTCCTGCCTCCGCGCTTTGCACACGGAGTCCATTGGACCAGAATTAGATCCCAGAAGGTGCCCTGACCCATTCTCCTGGCCTTGGAGAGGGAACAAATAAGCTGCTGGCTCCCCTAGGCCAGGAACAGAGGGTTGGCACAGTGCCTTTACTGGGCACAGGTATCAGGGGTACGTAGACTCTGAGTGCCTTACACCCCAGTATAGACATGTGGGGACCCATCTCAACATCGTTAGTCCCCACTGCCACAATACAACAGGACAAACATCTAAAGTTTAACTTCAACTGCTTCAGCTGTGAACTGGCAGATTTGTGACCCTCAAAACAGCCCTGCCCCTTAAGTAGGCACTTTTATCAATCTGCAGCAGGGGCTTGAGGACGGGTGGTATCACCTAAAGCACCTAGTCACCTGCTACAGGAGTCCAATAAAAAGTGGTGCCCTTGAGTCTTTACAGCTAACAGAGTGGGGTGCTCATAGTCCGGCTGCAAAACTCACCTACCTACTCACCCTAGAGAATAGGGACACGCTTTCCTTTCAGACCCTCAGGGGCAGCGGGAGCCCCTGCCTGGCTCAGCGCGTGATCCCCTACCACAGCCAGAGTCCAATGCCCACGCCAATCACCCATGCCTCTCTAGGACTGGGGGTGACAGCCTTTATCACACAATTGGTGACCAACTGCCTGAACACCAGAGCTGAACCCATATATGAATATTTAACGGACTCTTGTGTGCACATACTTAGATACATACTTAGATACCTGGTGACCGGACGTTAGAGATCCAAAGGTGTCAAAAATCAAACTAGTGCACATGAGCAGCCTATCTGGGCATATCAAAACAAAACAAAATAAGAAACTAGGTCTCACTAAGCAAAAACAAAATAAAATTATAATAAATTATTGATGGCTCAGAGACAACATTCAATACCAAGTCACATAAACAGGCAGCCCATGATGGCTTCAGCAAGCTCCCAAAATAAAGAATCAATAAATTCTCTGGAAGAAGTGAATTTCTTGGAATTACCAGAGGCAGAATACTAAAGATTAATATACAGAACTCTTCTAGAAATAAGAAAGGAAATTCAACATAATGCAGAAACAGCCAGGGAACATACAGACACAGTAGTAGCGGAACTTAAAAAAGTTACTCAAGAACATATTGCCAAATTTAATACACTGCAAGAATCCATAAAGAGACAGCAATCAAAAATCCAGAAGATTAATAATAAAATTTCAGAATTAGACAACTCAATAGAAAGTCATAGGAGCAGAATTGAGGCAGTAGAAGTTAGAATTAGTGACATTGAAGATAAAGCTCTTGATGCCAACTTATTTGAGGAAAAATCAGATAAAGGAATTAAAAAGAATGAAGAAACTCTAAGAGTCACGTGGGAATCTATCAAGAGAAATAACCTACGAGTGATGGAGTACCAGAACAGGGGGGACAACAGAAAATACAGAGAAAATTGTTGAAGATTTGTAGACAGAAAACTTCCCTGATATCATGAAAGATGAGAAGATATCTATCCGAGATCCTCATCGAACCCCACATAACATAGATCCCAAAAGAAAGTCACCAAGACATATTATAATCAAACTGAAACCAAAACCAAAGATAAAGAGAGAATTATAAGAGCAGCTAGGGATAAAAGAAAAGTCATCTACAAAGGAGAGTCAATTAGAATAAGCTCGGACTACTCAGCAGAAACCATGCAGTCTAGAAGGCAATGGGATGACATATTTAAAGCCTTGAAGGAAAATAACTGTCAGCCAAGAATTATATATCCATCAAAACTGTCTCTCAAATATGATGGTGAAATTAGGGCATTTCCAGATAAACAGAAGTTCAGAGAATTTGCAAAAACCAAACCAAAATTACAAGAAATACTAAAGGGAGTCTTAGGGTTAGATAATCAATAACACCAGCTAACAACGCAAGACTAGAAATAGGACAGAGCAAACAGATATTGACTCAGATTCGGAAATTGAAATTACATCAAAGCTAAGACATTGAAAATAGGGAAACACATATCAGTATGTAAAAAAGGATAATATTAAAACAAAAAAAGAATGACTTAAAAAATGGAGACATTGATTTTCTATATGGAGGGGAAGTTAAGACCATACAAAGTAGTAAAAGACTGGTATAAACTTAGAATAGGTGTAAATATTAAGGTAACCACAAAGGAAATTAACAATTCTACAAATCAAAATAAAAAAGTAGAAAAACATAAAGACTCAGCAAACACAAAATCTACAACAAAAAAAAAAAGATGAAAAAAAATACATAAAAATGACTCAGCACAGAAAATTGAGGAGAACAAAGAAACTGTGAACAACACACAAAAAGAGATATCAGGATGACAGCCCTAAACTCATACATATCAATAATTACGCTGAATGTAAACGGACTTAATGCACCAATAAAGAGACAGAGAGTGGCAGATCGGATAAAAAAGCATGATCAAGTTATATGTTACGTACAAGAGACACACCTTAGACTTAAAAACACAAACAGGCTAAAACTCTAATGATGGAAAAAAATATATCAAACAAACAATACTCAAAAAACAGCAGGAGTGGCAATATTAATCTCTGACAAAATAGACTTTAAAGTAAAATCCACCAAAAAGGATAAGGATGGGCACTATATAATGATTAAAGGGTCAATACACGAGGAGAACATAACTATAATAAATATTTATGCACCCAACATCAGGGCTCCAAAATACATAAAGCAAACTCTTACAGCTCTGAAGAGAGAGATAAACAGCTCCACAACAGTAGTAGGAGACTTCAACACGCCACTTTCAGTGAAGGACAGAACATCCAGAAAGAAGCTCAACAAAGACACAGAAGAGCTAAATGCGACAATCAACCCACTTGATCTCATACACATATACCGAACACTGCACCCAACAGCAGCCAAGTATACTTTCTTTTCCAACGCACATAGAATGTTCTCCAGAATACAGCACATATTAGGACATAAAGCAAGCCTTAACAAAATCCAAAGCGTGGAAATATTACAAAGCATCTTTTCTGAAAATAAAGCCATAAAAGCAGAAATCAACAACACAAAAAGCAAGGAAAAAAAATCAAACACATGGAAACTGAACAACACCTTGCCCCAAAAGTACTGGGTTATAGAAGAAATTAAGAATGGAATAAAGAAATTCATAAAATCAAACAAGAATGAAAACACATCCTACCAGAACCTTTGGGACACAGCAAAAGTAGTGCTCAGATGTCAGTTAATTGCAATAAATGCACATCGAAAAAGAAGAAAGTGCCATAATGAAAACATTAACCCTACAACGGGAACAAATACAAAGAGAGCAGGAAAAGAAGTCCTCAGGTGCCAGAAGAAAGAAAATAATAAGAATTAGAGCAGAATTAAATGAAATAGAGAATA
>NW_004444107.1:5394662-5421110 GCF_000243295.1 Trichechus manatus latirostris | reverse complement strand
AAAGGTCATGGAAGCCCCATAGACACATCCAAACTCCTTGAGGGACTGAATTGCTGGGCAGAGGGCTATGGGGACCATGGTCTCGGGGAACATCTAGCTCAATTGGCATGACACAGCTTATAAAGATAATGCTCTACATTCTACCTTGGAAACCCTATGGGGTAGTTCTACTCTGTCCTACAGAGCTACTATGAGCCAGAATCGACTCCACGGCTACAGGCAATGAGTGTTAATCAGATTTCATATTCAGATGGGATTTATTTACAACTTCTCCCTCTGATGTAGTAATGTAACTGATCACTCTGTGAGGATAGGGTTTAAAAGATATCCCCAACAATAATACTTCTGAATTGCAAGGCTGCAGGATTCCTGACTCAGCTACCCTCCAACACTGTCCCCACCCCCTCCATCTTGTTCACTCCCCAAATCTGATTTGTGTCCTCCCTGCAGGCTGTCATCCTCACCACACTAAAATCTCCTTTGGAAGCTGAAGACGAGCCTCATTCCTCTTTCTATCCATCCCCAGACTACAATGTTTTACCCACAGTGACTTCTTAATATGCTTTTGATGAAATAAAAACTAAAGCTATACCTCAAGGGAAATACCAAACTGGCATTTCAACCTCAATTGAGTTCTTATTTTACACAGAAATCGGACTCTGAAAAATCAGTTACAGCCCTTACCTTCCTTTGCATTCCCAGAAACTGAGACATCTAGAGGTTCTTGTCAAATAACTATGAAAGAAAAATTGAAACATTATAATAAATATTTATTTCTCCAGGAAAATATCCATGGAATTATTCCTCTCCTCCAGTCTCTGAAAGTGTAAAATCTACTCCGCTTTTCCTTCATTCTCTACATGTGTGGGGTTTAGAGGTGTAGAAGTAGGTGATAGATGGAAATCCTCAAAAATTAAGTCCAAGCCAATTCAAGAATAAAAAAAAAAAATAATAATCACAGAGACAATCCTCATCATTTCATTATTTTTCAGTATTCCTTTCCCATAAAATACACTTATATAAGAACGATAGAATAACAGTTTATTTTGAATGATATGACTTCATCTCAATCATCCACAAAGTATGTGATGCATAGCTATTTAATTTGAGTCTTTCTGTCTTCCAGAAAATGATCTTTGGCCCTTTTCCTTTAATAAAGACCTTATTTGCATGACAGTTTGGGCTTTCATGGAATACTGGCACTATTCTTTTTGCTTTCTTCTAGGACAATGAGCACATCTGCGCAAACAAATTTGTTTCCATATTCACTCATGGAATTTCTGGGATCTGCGTGGTCACATGTTGACATGTTTACATGGGAGGATTTAGGGGCAGCAGGAAGTTGAAGACGTTAGAGGACATACTTAAGTTTAGATTATAGGTCACAGATCAATGAAAATAGGAACTTTTTCAAAAGATGATTTTCATGTGGTTGGAAAAATGACACTTGTCTATGTGGGGAAAGTGTTTTTCAACTTTGTAGGGAGGAAAGGGGAAGGCACTAAAAGATGGTCCCAGACTTCTCTTTGGTGTTACCAGCGTTCATATGTTAGTTTGTATGTCAAACCACATGGCTCCTCCGCTGAAAAAATATAAATGGGTTTTGAATTTTTTGTTACTAAGCATCGAGAAATAGAAGGATTTTTTTCTGTCTTTTATCTACTTTTTTTTTTAAAGGCCATATTCATTGACCTCACTACATACTCTAGGTGATATGAACGTACTAGAGATTTCAGGGTAGAAAGAGTATGTCTAGCCCTAGTGTTGATTCATAAAACTCTTAGCAAATTGCATTTTGTCACTCCTGTGAAGTGAGCCCATTGAAACAGGAATATTGATTTTATCATATACAGTTTTAGTTTTTATAATGCAATTTAGGACTGTGTCTCAAAAGTCCCAGGGAATATATTTGAGTGAATTTTTAGTTTTAATTCTGAAAATCCAGTTGATAATAATAATCGGTAGGTACTAACATTTTTCCTAATTTCCAGATAAAATACTGAAGCTTGGAGAGGGCAATCAATTGACAAAATCACTTAACAAGAGACAAAGAGGCATAGAGACAAGTTTTTCAGTGAAAAAAAAAAAAAAAACAGTAATTTCTTTTCACCTTATGAATAGTAAATCCAAACCTACTGAATAAGTTAAGGAATAAAAAATAAGTAATAAAAAGTTCCCATTTCTGTTTCATCTTGTGTGCACTAAACATTGCATTCTAATTTAGCTATATATATTTTAATTTTTTTTAAAAGCATGAGTGATATCTACCAATGTTAATAGTCAGATGATTATTACGCAGTTTTGATCTTTAGCATCAATTTTTAAGTTAAAATTTTATCACAAACCTAATAAAAAAGAAAGAAACCAAAACCCACTGCAGTCCAACTGATTCTGACTCATAGTAACCCCATAGGGTTTCCAAGGCTTTAAATCTCTAGGGAACCAGACTGCTACATCTTTCTCCCTCAGAGCCACTGGTGGTTTCAAAATGCCAAACTTTCAGCTAGCAGTCGATTGCTTTAACCACTGAGGGACCAGCGCTCCTGTAAAAAAAAATAAATAAAGAGGAAGCATTAAAAAAAAAAGATGGGTGAGACATTCTACAGTTTCTCAGTTGAAAGACCCAGCACTTCCTTTTCTCATGATACTAAAAACTCCCAGGCTGGTTGTACCATATTTGATTAGGATGTTTCTCCCTCCCATTGAGCAGTTATGTTGATTTTCCCAGCAGCTGACTGGCTCCATCTTCCATGGGGCACTTAGCTGACCAGCGGGTTATAACGTTCCCAAGACCGAAGACTCCTTTTTTCCTAGCACTTAACATGTCACTTCTCTCTTTAGAAATTCAGAAACTCAGTCTCCTTCCTCAGAGAGATAATATGGAAAATTTGCTGAATCTGGTCTTTTTCATTCTCTCTTTACTTACTCTCTCCTTTAAGCTTTAAAAAGTAAATAAGGGAAATATGCCTAATTCTTAATGCAACTTGGCCTCCATTTTTCTCAGTTAATGGAATGGACATTTGAAATGTTAGCACTGAAAAACAATTTGCTATGCAATTGTTTTATTCTAGTTCTAAATTAAGAAGGTGAGAATATTATGGTAAATAATGTAGGGGAATAAGGAAATCATTAACTAGGAATTAGGTCCCTGACCTAGACTACTTTTATACTATAGTTTCTACAACAGAAACAGTTTCTCTCCTAGCTTACACAGAAATGATGGTATGTATCACGAAGGATCGTTTTTGCAGCTTACCAACTCCTGAGGGTTATTGCTATACCCTGTGGAGTCAGATTGGAGAAATGAAGCTGAAGATACTTTGATGTCTAAATTCCATTGATAATTTTTAAGCAAAAGAAAAAAACCCACAATAGAACGAGCTGTGGAAACAGTAGTGAAGAGAGGATGTTTCAAGAAAAATATTCACACAATTGTTTTAACTTCGAGCTGGTCAAACAAAATAAGGTTGCAAGCCGTTTTCTTCTAAAGAAGAAAAATGGATGTTTACATTCTTAATTTTTCTTTTTGTCTGAATCCAAGAATGAAGAATCTAAGGGTTTTAAGCTGGCGGATCTCCCAGTAATTCTCCAAAACAGCAAGCCTTCAGTGAGGAATTAAGAAAGCTAATATTAGGGAAAGGAAGCTGTTTTAGTGGGAATGTGGATAGCTGGGGAGAAGGAATGAGGATATAAAATAAAGTCAACATTTTTGAGGTATTTTTTGAGGGGAATACCTCCCCAAAATCTAAACTTCTCTCTTTTGCCAGCCATTTCCACCTCTGGTTCAGTAATGCTGACAATTTTAAGTCATTGGCCCTTAACCTGGCATAAGCATCAGAAGAGCTCATGGAGGTTTTCATAACACAGTAACCAAGATGTCCTCCTCCCAACTCCAGGCTTTCTAAAACAGAATCTCTGCGAATGGGACATCGGCATGGGTCCTCTTTAAAAAGTTCCACCAGTGTTCTAAAGTACATTCCTACTTAAGAACTACTTTCCTAGTGTAAACCACATTTCCCCCAGGCCTCACCACCTTGTGCTTACAAACAAAACCACAAAACAGCAATAGCTCAAGTCTCACACTTCTCCATGTGTAATTGCAGAGTCTTATCCACCAATTTCTGTGGTCCCCGAAAGCACAGTGCTGGGTTGGAGAGCACTCCCTCCAGATTTTTCTGCCTGGCATCCCTTTTTGAGGTCCTGGCTAGCTAAGTCACTTGAGAGTGGTGCTTAACTCTGGCTGCCTGCCCAAAGTGCCAGCTCCTACCCTGGTTCTCCCAAAATGCAAATCCTAAAGCCCAAACAGCTTCATCATTTCAGAATCAGGATGTGTTCTGCCTAGAAATGGGGAGACAAGGTGTTTTCCCTAGTTGGTACTCTGCCTCATCACCTGTGCTTCTAAGCCAAGTGGCATTCATTCCACCTCTATGTCTAGCAGGGTCGCCACTGAAGGCAGATCCCTCAGATTCTTCTGGCAGTCCCCCTTTCCATCAGGATCCAAACCAAGTCCATGGGACCCATCTATAAAAGAGTAGTCTCCTGTCTGCTCATATCCCTTTCCATCTCTGTTCTCAGACATCCTCCTCTTTGAAGACATTTTTTGTACTATGTAAATTACTTCACTCAAGCAGTCTTCTTTGAGCTTTTAACTGTCCTTTTTGTCAAACAGATATCAAAATTCCAAATTTCACTTTAGGTTCAGATGAGATTCTTATTACACTAGTAATACTTCTAAGACAATACTCTTTCTCCCAACTTATCTAAAATCTAGCTAAATCCAAGGAAACCACAAGGTCCAAGATCAAAAGAGTTGCTAAATTTAAACCTCTATAACCAGTAGCTGTGGCATCTATCCTGACTCATAGTGATCCTATGTGTGTCAGAGTAGAACTGTGTTCCATGGGGTTTTCAATGGCTTATTTTTCTGAAGTAGATCATCAGGGCTTTCTTCCAAGGCACCTCTGGGTAGACTCGAACCGCCCACCTTTTGGTTAGAGGCCAAACGCTTTACTGTTTGCACCACCCAGGGCTCCTCTATAGCTACCTAGAAAAACCATAACACAAGGTCCAAGTACCATTTGGATTGCCACTTGGATAAGGAGAGGGAAAAGGGTTGAGAAAGCATTCAGGGCATGAACTCATCAGATTTCTAATCCTAAAAATTATTTGAAAAAGTTCCCTGAGATTTCCTTGCTCCCTACACCTGTTCTCCACTCCTGACCTCACTTCCTCTTCCCAACTCTTCTTGTCAGAGTTTTTCATCTTTGCAAGTGGTTCCACCATCCAACCCAGTCTTCAAGCCAAAAACCCATTCCAAATTTGGCTCTTCCTTCTTCCTTCCTCACCTTCCACAACAGATCTATCACCAAGTCCCATTGGTTCTGTATCCTACGTTTTGCTTGACTCTATCATTTCCTTCTTTCCATCCCCATTGTCTCTATTCCAGGTTGACATCATGACTTGCTGAGATTAGTGCAATAAGCCATAACACATTTCCTCACATTCACTTACATACTCTGCAAACACTTTCTATGCAGTCAGAGTAATCTTTTTAATGCCTTCTTCCCCAATCTTAAAAAATCTTAAAATCTTCTTAAAATCCTCTGAATTTCAGGATCTTCTATAAATTGGGGATAATGATTCCTGCACTGATGGTTATTGTAAGAATCTGAGAGAATATAAATATCCATGCAGAGAATAGTTACATAAGAAGCCTCATACTTTACTTGGCATATGTCAGAAATTATTTCTTTTTTTCCTATTCTTTTTTTTTTTTTCACTAAGGTAATTAAGGGCATTGGGTTAAATGGAGAGAATAAAGTCCATTCTAGCTCCAAACGCCTGTGAGTATATGTTACTGAGAGAAACTAGAGTATGCCATTTTCTTTAGATTTTCTATTGGTAATAAAATACTGAACCAGATGGACACTGATCTCATCCATCTGAGGCCATGTCAATGGTGATAAAATCACCCTTAAGGACTAAGGTGTGCCTGACCCAAGACATGGTATTTTCAATAGCCTCTTATACATGCGAAAGCTGGACAATGAATAAGGAAGACTGAAGAATTGATGCCTTTGAATTATGGTGTTAGCAAAGAATATTGAATACACCATGGACTGCCAGAAAAATGAACAAATCTGTCTTGGAAGAAGTACAGCCAGAATGTTCCTTAGAGGCAAGGATGGCAAGACTCCATCTCACATACTTTGGATATGTTAGCAGGAGGGACCAGTCCCTGGAGAAGGACATCATGCTTGGTAAAGTAGAGGATCAGCAAAAAAGAGGAAGACCCTCAGTGAGATGGATTGACACAGTGGCTTCAGCAATGGGCTCAAGCATAACAACGATTGTGAGGATGGCATAGGACCGGACAGTGTTTCCTTCTGTTGTACATAGGGTCACTATGAGTCAGAACCGACTCGACGGCACCTAACAACAATTTCATAGTGCACTTAACCAGCCTCAGCTTCCATCAGCCTTTCTCTGCGGGCTCATGGGTTGCTGATGGATTGTTCAATCTGAGTCAGAGCCTCAAATAAGTCAAACCTTAAAACAAATTGAAAAAAGATAATAAAACTACAAGCACCACTCAACACACCTTTGCTAGTTTGTTTTGTTTTGTTTTGTTTTGTAATAGGGAGGGAGCTGTTCCAAATGTGGAAGTGATGGGTCACGTTTTTCAAATTGATCAAAGAATAGAGAGAGGAAGAATCAGAGATAGAGGTATAACAGATGGTCTTCTGAAAAAATTAATACTTTTTAATTTAATTGAACTAAATGGGATTTAAGGGGCCTTCAGGGTTTTCTTTCACAGGAATCTTGGGGTCACATCACAGGAGAGTGATAAATTTGTAGTATTTCCTCTGGGTCCTAGAATTATTTCACATCCTCTGGACATGTATGTATATGCTCCTGGGTGTGGAATAGCTACTGGGAAAAGGAGAAGGACAAAGAATACAGAATATGAAGGAAAACTGTGTCCTTAAGCCCCTAGAAGTTCAAAATGAGGATGTGAAACATATATAGCACCTTCCCCCAAATGCATATGTTCATGTTCTACTCTTTCCCTGATCCTCTTCTGTTCTCCAGGTTCTAAACTCCTGCTTCATCATCCCATTCTTGAGAAGGAGTACAATGTTTGATGATCCACCACATACTCAATCATCCCTGGAGTTTCCACAGATGTGGGAATTGCATCATTTCCTTTTTTATCTGTAATAGATAAACAAATCTCTCTCAATGAATGAAGCATGAGTTTATTTCATTCTTTAAGATAAATAAATAGGTGAATGAATTTAAGAACATCCCAAAAAGTTAGTTCCTACACCTTAAATCTCAGAGTCCTCATCTGTAACTTGAGGGTAAAATGTCTACTTTGTTGGTTGTTATAAGAAATTGAGACACATAAATGAAAAACCTAATACTCTGCTTGAAACGTAGTTAACAGTTTGGTTTTTTTTCGTTAATGAAGCTCTATCATATCCCAAATTTGGAAGTTAAAATTGAAAGCATATCCCAGAGCAAGCATCCTAATGATGTCTGAAATACTCTGTAGCTCACAGTCCCAATATTCATGTTGTAAAATATGATATAATAAATGAGCATTTTTATCTACCCATGAGAATTTCAAGGACATATTTGGCTTTCTATTATGAATTCCAATACTTGAAAACCTTGGGGGAATGGCTTCTGTAATATAGTATGTCAAATACAAGCTCTGTTTTTGCTTAATTATACTGAATAGCCTCTAATCTCCAGTCCACTATGCTGTACAAAATTTATTTACAAAGTCTTCAGCCAGAGCTAAAGTTCCATGAGTTCTGAGTATACACGTACTTCCCTCCAGCAAATTATTTTGGGTCAGTTTTTCTGATGTGACTTTGATTTCAGCGTGTTCATCCACTTATGTTTAGAAAAATATATAGTTATGAACACTTTTTTTCCCCCAGCAAGAGCATACTATTCAAAAGTGAAACTAAATTTATTGAATATGTTTCCACGTGGGCTATAAATTAAATACCGTAGACAGTGACATGGTCCTTACATCCTAAGTAAGTCAGAAAGTTATATAATATTCACAATGTTCAGTGAGCTCAGCTAACCAGTATTTTGAGGAGCATTCAAATTTCTCCCAGTAGAATAATGTGAATCACACACAAACTCACGTTTCCCCAACTTTCCTATCTTTTAAAGTGTAGAAAATTTCAAGTTCCTTTAGCTAAGTAAATTACTTGTTATTCTTCAACATAATTGTCATATGACTGCTTTAGATGGCTGCCTAAACTTGATGTCTCACCATGATAAGCATATTTAAAAGTAGTTTTCATTCTTAGAATTCATTTTGATTCTATTCTTTGTATATCATTGATAAAATGTTTTCCTAAATGAGATATTAGTATATGAAACTTCAGAAAGTGAAAAAACTTCTCCCTGCAGAAATTTCTGTTCAGTATACATTTAGTGATAAGCTAAGATGTTGCCTTATCTTGAAACTACCAGAAGTGCTTAATAATAATATAACCTTGCACTTGTAGAACACTTTATAACATTTAAAGTGCTTTCACAAACATTATTGTTCATCACTGAATCACAAGTAGCTAAAAACTTTAATAAATTCTTTTAAATTTGTCTAAATATAGAAAAAGCTAAATGTATATCTGAGGTAACATTTATTAGCATTTTGCTGATAAGAAAATAGAGCCTTTTACTAGAAGAAATAAATACAGGTTTTGAATAAATATATCAGAAAAGTGGTTTTTCATTTAAAGACAAAAATGCATGTACCGTGACTGATATCAATCTCATTTAGTTTACCCTTTTAAATATGTAACTCCATTATTGCTTGACTAGGGTCAGCCAGGGCACTGGGCAGAAACAACAAGGCTGAGGGCTAGAGCCTGACGTGTTAAAGCTAGGTTAGGAATTCTACAAGAAATTGCCAAAAATCAGATAGGAAATGGAGGGTCCAAGCCATTGATCTTAGGAAGCATCAAGAGTCATAGCTGGAGAAGGTAATGACGAATAACAACAGCAGCCTGGAGCAGAGCAGACAATGAGAGGCTAATCCAAGGATGCAACAAACAGGTGCAACTGGAATGAAATGTGCACATGTGGGAAGTCCTGGGATTACTGGGTGTAGAGTTGGAGTGTGAATTGCACACCCTTGTGGGTCAGCTGGTTTTGAGGCATTGGGGAGTGAGCCTTACTTAGCAATGCATGTTGGGGCAAACAGATAAAATAGATCAAGTCTTGCTCATCTTAACTACATACCTGGCTATGATGACAGTTATTAAAATGGAGATTTTAAAAATAAAATAAAAATGGAGATTTGACTTCTTGTAAAGAATGCTTTAGTAAGAATAATCATGCAACTGCTGACTCCAAACATTATTGACCTGAAATATTGTTCAAACTATGGTTTTAGGAATCAGATTCTGTAATTATCATTTATAAGTAATTATATAAACACTTAATGATTATTAAATATCAACTGAATTACAAATAAAACTACTTATTTTGAAGAGGATGAAGCTTAAATCCTGCTGCCTGATATATAAATGTAAAATACTCAAACATAAATTTGTATTTTTCCATATAAAAAATCAAACCAACTCCATTGTCATCGAGCTGATTCCGACTCATGATGACTCATGCTTCAGAGTAGAATTGCACTCCGTAGGGTTTTCTTGGCTGTAATCTTACAGAAGCAGATCTCTAGGCCTTTCTTCCTTGGTGTAAAATTATTTTATGAAAGTATTAGGTTTAGTACTTTGATCAGCATGTGATAGATATAAAAAAAAATTGTTGATTGAGGACTAAACTATTTCTGATTTGTTGCAATTTGGAGTGGCTCTTTTTAATAATCTTCTCATGAAATTAAAAAACAAAAACTTCCATTCAATGTATTGTTTTGTTCTTCTTTTTACTTACATTTGATGATACAATTCCAGCAAATCCATTTTCATGATTCTCACTTTTCATTTTAACTACATACATAAGATCCTTTTGACTAATAACTTTAATTGTCTCTCTTTTTGGCTTTCACAAAGATGCTTCTGTATAGTGTTAGTTTTGATTTATAATACACAAATTTTTCTGAAATATCAAATTATGTCTCAGGAGACTAAGGGAAATAACTCTCCATTAGAGGATGTCAGTTTATGCAGGAAAAACAAAACTGCGGTAAAATAGTTTCTCAAAGGTAAGTTTCAAAATACATATTGACTCAGTGTGAAGTTGTTTAATCCAGAAAATCAAACTTCCAAACTCGTGATAAGAAAAGAAACTGAAGAGCAAGTAAAAAAGAGCAGAAATGTGCTAAGGCCTCAAGGGAAATTTCAGGAATCAAGGATAACAACTTCTAAGGGCCTAAAAAGTCAGAAGTTGTACTTTCCTGTAGTTTGGCACCAATGTGAGCCTTGAATTAAATATTTGAAATAGTATTTTATTCAGAGGCACATATATAGATGAAAAAATAAAGCTAAAATTCCCATAATTAATGCCAATATAGAACTCCATTTTCTTCTCCTCTTCTCCTGACTTCTACCCTACTGTCATGGTTTCACCATATTGGGCCAGGAGGAAAATCACACATCATCCCAATCGTTGACCTGAACAAGGCAGGAAATAATTCTTCTGGAAACCACACCTATGAGTCTCTTGACATTTGCACCTACAGTGGTTTGGTTTCCTTCTTTCAGCTTCTACTTTTCTCTGTGCTACAAACTAGTGCAAACAGAGGAGATAACCAAGAATGGGTTTGTAAGAGAGTATTTGGGAAACGAGATTTCTCTTCCGTGCCCAGAACAATATGTTTTTGCACTCTTCTTAGAGGTTGTGTTATAAGTTAAATGAAATTTAATGTTAGCTGTGTTTCTGTGTTTCTGTGTGTGTGCCTAGGTGTTTCCCAATATCCTATGAGAGATTAGTGAAATATGCACACACATATACTTGAACACACTTAGTACAGAAGTAAGGAAAAAACAGTTGAGTATAGTAAAGTGTAATCTTCCAACTAAAAAGATGGCATCACTGTAAATAAAAAAAATATAAAAAAAGCCTTCCTTCAGTCAGTCAGCTTGAACCCTCAACTAGGCTAGAAGTGCCTCACTGATTTTCATCATGGCATGGCAGCCTTTAAGTTAATCAGACAGAGTCTTTTAGAGACTGTGGCTGCTTAACTCCGAGTATCAACATGGACAAGGGTGCTAACAGTTGCTTTTCTCCTCTTCTCCTTATCTCCATCTCCTAACACACACACATACACATGCACACATACGCATACATACATGTATTCATACATACACTCATGAATAGGAACTGTGCTTGACACCTTTTGGACTGAGGTCAGTGGCCCCATGTTTATCATCCTTCTATTCTCTCCGCAGAGCAGAGAGTCAAGACACATAGGCAGTCTCCTAAATATTCGTTTGGCTAACAGTCCAGCAAAGTCCAGTACTCTAAGGATTAACTGGTAACATTTCTTTTGGACAGGTCTTCTATAACTGAAGCCCAACATTTTGTTTGCCTTCCACTGCTTATCTTCTGAGGAACATGCTCCTATGCACTCACCATGACAAAATACCCGCTGCGAAACTGCCTTTTAAAATTGTGAGACATGAAGGCTTATCTAGAGGAAGAAGGGCTATTACCTATTTCTTTAAACATTATGACCTTTTTTAGAAGTGGACAAAATAAGATTCCTAGTGATTTTAAAAGAACTTAACTTTGTTAAAGTAGTGTTTATAGCCTCTTTGTAGAGCAGAAAGTCAAATATATCCATCTTTCTGGCAAATGTATATATGAAATATCAATATATATACATTTTTTAAAATTCTTTTGAGTTCCTCCTTCTGCAACAATACTTTTTGGAGAATGCTAACAAATAGTGAAAGAATGACTTGCACTTCAGAGCCCTTTATTTTCCTTGGTCATGACTAGTGTGGGTTCTGATGAACAATGCAAAGACTCAGAGGCAGGAAGCCAAAAAGAGAATAAAGAAAAGCAAAGATGGAGACAATAGCAACACTACAAGCTATCTCATTAATCCTTGAATGACTAAGAATTGATTATTAGTGAGCTCATTTTTTCTGTTCCAACTATAGGCCAGGAAAGAGTGGCTTTGTAAAGTATCATGAGGCATGCTGGAATGGAGGCTCTCTTAAATTCGTAAGTCTATAATATTTCCCTAATGGATACCAATACTAGAACTGTTTAAAGTAATATATCATTGAGAAAATAAATTAAGTAAGATTTTGTTTATAATATATTTTTATGAGAGTGCATATAAAATAAAGGAACTCAGTGACTTTATTGCTTGTCTCGATAGCTAGATTTTTGGCATTCATTTATAAACAAATAATTCTAATATGAGGTGTTACATTCAGAATACATGCTGTGGGGAGAGATAATAAATAATATCAATAGCAATTAAAATATATACTCTAAGCTTTTTTATGACCCACATTTATTCAATTAGCCTTCAACATTCAGCAAATATTTGTTGAACACATACTACCTGCCACGTATTTACATTTGATCGATGCCGTCTATTATCCCATATTTTCTTTTCAAGCAAAGATTATTAAATAAATAGGGCTTAATGGAGAAAGCCAATGATTTGCCTCAGGGATATGAAAAGAAGAAGGAATTTAGAGACCTAATTAGGACCAGGGGTGTGCTGCTACATGTTTAACAACTGGCTGTCTCCAGGGTTGCAAAAGAGAAAAAAGCCTGAGTTGTGATGTTTGCAGTTTAAAGTGGTATAAAAATTCCCACTGTCTTAGTCATCTAGTGCTGCTCTAACAGAAATACCACAAGTGGATGGCTTTCACACAGAGAAGTTTATTCTCTCACAGTCCAGTAGGCTACAAGTCCAAATTCAGGGTGTCATCTCCAGTGGAATGCTTTCTTTGTTGGCTCTGGAGGAAGGTCCGTGTCATCAATCTTCCCTTGGTCTGGGAGCTTCTCTGCGCAGGAACCTCAGGTCCAAAGGACACGCTCTGTTCCTGGAACTGCTTTTTTGGTGGTATGAGGTTCCCATGTGTCTCTGCTCACTTCTCTCTTTTATACCTCAAAACAGATTGGCTTAAAACACTATCCAATCCTGTATACCTCATCAGTGTAACTGCCACTAATCCATCTTATTACATCATAGTAATAGAGTTTACAATACATAAGGAAATCACATCAGAGTACAAAACAGTACACAATCATACAATACTGGGAATCATGACCCAGCCAAATTGACAGATATTTTGGGGGAGACACAATTCAATCCATGATGACACTCACCATGCCCATTTTTGAGTTACCAGTCTGATATCACTGAATGCAAAGTTGGGAAGAGATGAGCTCAATCGGTTCTGCTGATCCATTATGAGCCAGCTCCAGCACATCACTGGTAGTACCCCCCAGGATAATGGATTTTTAGAGTCACCTGGAGAGCCTATTTATGACTACATAATGAGCAGGACTGGAAGATCAAATAACCTTACAGAGTAACTCATAAAAACCCATTGCCCTCGAGTTCATTGAGACACATGGCAACCTCATGAGTTACAAAGTAGAACTGCTCCATAGAGTTTTCGTGGCTATAATCTTTATGGAAGAAGATTGCCAGGCCTTTCTTCTGTGGCTCTGTTGGGTGGGTTTGAACCACCAGTCTTTAGGTTTGTAGTCAAGCATAAAAAATTTCCACCACTCAGGGACCTATAAATACCCATAAGTACATTTACATATGCCCCTGTTGTCTTTATTTCTTTTCTTCTCTTGATTTTAGAGCATCTACTCTCATTTCCTCTCTCTCTTTAGCCCTCTGCTACTTTGAGCACCTGAACTGTGTTACTTTAAAGAGAAAAATATCTTCTGCTTTGAGAACCTGGCAGCAACTGTGAGCTACCTAGCAAGAAGTCTGATCATTTTGTCACACAGAATATTAAAAAAGATACGTATTCAAGAAAAGAGATCTAATAATGTGTTTGATGTGTTTTCTGCTTCATCAAGTACATGTTAAGCTCGCATTTTTTTACATTGAGAATATGTTGAGGTGAAGAATTCAGTGACCACAAGCACGGTTTAGTATTTTGGCGTTGATTAGAGGTAAATCTCCAGAAGTGTATCCACTATTGCTTTTGCACCATCTGTGCAAATATCAAACTATTTAAAAGGCAAATAATATCTTAGTGTTGCTACAAAAATAAGATTTACTTTGGAGACCTCTGGAAAGGCTGTATGGGAACCCTAGGGGGCCAGGGACCACACTTTGAGAAGCATCAGCTTAGTCCAAAGTCACTAATATCTCTTGGCTTGATTCATGCAATAGCCTTCTACCTAGGCTCCCACATCCATCCTTGTCTCTATAATCCATTCACAGCCAACAGACAGCCAGAGTGAACTTTAATAAGGCAATTCTGATCATGCCACTCCCTATTCAAAATCGTTGATGGCTTCCCTTTACTCTTAGGATAAAATTAGAAACCCTTACTATGGCTTACGGAGCTCTCTGTGATCAGGTACCTGCTATCTCTACAGCCTCATCTCCCTCCATTCTCCTCTTCAATCCGTTTGCACCAGCCACACTGACTTCTTCTTGTTCTTCAAGCACACTAGATTCATTCTTACCCACAGGATCTTTGCATATATTCTTCTATGTGCCTATAATGCTTTTCTCTATACTCCATTTACCTGATTAATTTAATCCATTCTTCATTTATCAACTCAAATCTCACTCTTAGAGGCTTTCCCTACCTGTAACCCCATTAAATTAGATCTCCCTCTTATGGCTGTCACCAACATCCTTGTAATTACATAGTTAATTGTAATTATTTGTAGGGTCTGCTTCCTCCATTAGACTAGCTGTTCTGAAGGAAGAGACTGTGTCTGTCTTGTTCTGCAGTAATGCTTAGCACAGATAAGGGCTTCTAATGTTATCCGATTTTATTATGGGTGTCATCCAGAAGCACTAAAAGGAATTGGAAGGTTATCTACATGTAAACATCAGTCTATCTGCTCTTTTGAACTTGTACAACACTGGCCCTGTGACCACAATTGAAGGGACAGGAAAGCACCTTGGTCCAGTTCCTCCTGTAAACACAACTCCAAAGTCCCTCACAAAGAATTTTAACATAAAAATAAACAGACTGGAGGTGCAGAGACCACTTCTCTTATCCCCATGGAAATCAAATACGAGATAGTGGGAAGTCAGACCAGCATGAGTATACTCAAAATTGACACTCAAACCCAATAACAAAAGTTTTGCTACAGGAATAATTTGTCATACCTAAATCTCTCTTTCCTTTATGACGATTTCTCTCCAAGGAGGTTCCTAAATTCTTCATCCAAATAGACTTCAGACAATCTACAGACATGTCCAGAAAATATCTGGACATGTGGGCATGTGGGCATGGCTTAGCCTCAAGGGGGATCTTCCACTACACATTGTCTCCTCCATCCCTCCATTTCAGGAAAAATGCTGAATGTGTACTAGCTCTGAGTCAAGTCTGCAGCTTCTTAACTTTCCCAAGCCTAACACTGCAGGAAGTACATCACCTTTATTGTGGCTCTCCTTCTATGAAAGAAAAATGTGCTGGAAATTAAGTAAGTCCAGGAAGGTTCAAAACTCTTGCTTGGGATATGCTCAGTATGGCTTATGCATGCCTTATGCCAAGTAGGAATGACCAGCTGTTGACTGGACACAGTGCCTAAGAAGATACCAGTAGAAATGATAATTTTTAATACTTATGTTTTGCTCAATTCAAAATGTGGCACCAAATTGATTGGAGACTTCCTGAAATATTCTTATAAATATAGTCTATTAATTCTACCCAAATGAAATTGATGCATCCTACACAATTTGATATATGAACAATTCATAGTAAAACTCAGGACTGCTTGCTGATGAAAAGTGGAAGTTTTTGTGAAATGGCTAAAAAATGTATTTTAAATGCCTCAACTCTATTTAGAAGTATATATGAGACGTTGTTTTCTTTTTCTGTTTCCTGCAGTGTTCTTCCGAAAGCCAGAGTTTGTTTTAAAAAGACAAACGTCAAACACTGCAGTGAATTATTTCTGAACTCGTGTGCAAACACCTTTTTGTTTTTGCTCGTTCTTGGGAATTTTTGAAATCTGGTATTTACTATATTGTGTTTGAAAAAGAGACAGGCTAAAATGCAACTTGAAAAAGAGCAGATGGTGACCATGAGAAAGATATAACTACAGTGACCTGTAGGTACTGGGGTCAGCAAGAGGCTAGGAATGAGTACATTTGTAAAGGAAACGGGAGCTTTTCTGGAACATTTAAATAGCTGATATTATACCATTACCTTGAAAACTCACTCGGATGTGATCTGTCATTTTCTTAGATTAGGTTTGAGAAAAGAATCCCAGATGGAAAAATTCAAGTAGGAAGTTAATATCTAAGGATGAGCTACGGTTGTGCTTTGAAATCTAGAAGTCAGGAGACACAGAAAGGGCATATCTCTGAAAAGAAGAAAGGATCAGGAATCCCAATCCTATAAGTGTGAAAGCAATAAGAAAAAATTCAGTCTTCTGCAGCAAAATGATAGTTATTTAATAGTTTGGAATTTTTCTATGTTCTTTTATTTTTACTGTTTTTACTTCCTTTTCTATTTGTAGCATTTGATTTTAGGTTAATCACTCAACTAATGAGTCACATTACTCCATTGGACTTTCATACGAAAAGCTAGAAGACATATGACTAAGACTAAATTACTCATCTGTGATGTCTCATAGCCAACTTTCTTATTCATATAAAAGCTGAGTGTGACCTTGTGTATTACCCTGCTTCTTGCTTTTGCTTTCCTTCTTGCTTCCTTTAGGCTTGCTTTTCCATGCTCCTTGGTCAGTGTTTTCTCTGTAGCTAGAGCCAGAGGACAGCAAGACTTAAAACTCAGACTAGTCACGTCATTAGTGGGACACTTTGAGAAGGGTATGGAAAATAAGAAATTGCCAGTGAAAGTGAGGTTTGTAAATTATCTGTGTGTATATGATTCATATTATAAATTCTCCCTTTCTCTAGGACAGCACTGTCTACTAGAATTTCTGTGGTGACAGAAATGTTTTCTATCTGTTCTGTCCAGTGGCCACCACTAGTGCAACTGAGTAGTTGAATTTTTTATTTTATTTCATTTTAATCATTTTAAATTTAAGGATCACATGTAGTTAGTACTAATAGTATTGGACAGTACAGCTCTCCAGTATGCCTGTCTAGTTATTACCTTTAGCTGCACAATATAATTTCATTAGCTCCAAATTTACTAATTTAGAAAGTGATCATTTGGATTGCACTAGTCTATCATTTACATTTGCACTATGAAGAAATGTCTGATAATCAGATTAATAATGTAAAAACATTATAAATCAAAAGTTTAACTTTCATAAGGGCATGAACTAATTATAAGAACTAGTTTAGAACTATTTATAAATTAATATAAATAATTTTTATTATTCATTGATGTGAAGCAGGTCTTAAGGGGCCTTTGCTTGGAAACACTTGTAATAGTTATGTATTTGTTAATTTATTCAAACTATATGCCAGACACTAGATTAGTGCTGGAGAATTTTAAAAAATATTTGTCCTCAAGAAGGTCATTTTCATTTTTAAAGATATCACAAGAGCGCTTTATCTAAAGTATCTTATGTTTCATACTTTTCACATAATTAATACTGAACTTTTCCCAGATTAGTTCAAAATAATAGTGTTTTTCATATTTAATTGCACTTTATGTATATTATTATTTATATGACTATAACTTTCTTTAGTATATTAGTATATAGTCTAGTATACATAAATCTACTAAATGGCAATGGCTTGGTTTGAGTATAGTATATATACTAAGCTATACATATATGTGTGTGCATGTACATGTGTATATATATATATATATACACAACATAAAGTTTAAGGTTTTTTTCTACATTTGAGTAATAATGAGTAAAGTTTCCCAGTGTTTAAACCCTGGTCTAGTTTTATATATAGCATATAAAACTAATGTACTAATATAAATATATATCCTAATATAAGTAACATATTGCTTACAATAAGTACTATACTATAAGTATAATTATAGTTTTATAACTATAATAAGTATATGTGCTCATATAAGGACAACCACTTGCCCTGGAGTCGATTCCAACTCATGGTGACCCCATGCGTATCACGGTAGAACCATGCTCCACAGGGTTTTCGATGGATGATATTTTGAAAGTAGATCACCAAACCTTTCTTACAAGGTGCCTCTGGGTGGACTCAAATGGCCAACCTTTTGGTTAGCAGCCAAGTGTGTTAACCATTCGCACCACCCAGGGACTCCTCACATAGGGACAAGCGCTAATAATTTCTTCTTTTAATTTCCTGAATTGTATTACTTTAGTACCCAGTGGAGCCCTGGTGGTGCACTTGTTGAGTTTTTGGCTGCTAACCAAAAAGGTCCGCAGTTCAAATCCACCAGCCGCTCCTTGGAAACCCTATGGGGCAATTCTACTCTGTACTATAGGGTCACTGTGAGTCGGAATTGACTTGACAGCAATAGGCTTGTTTGTTTGTTTTAATAACTAATATGTACTATTATTAATAAAAATGATTAATTAATTTGCACTTAATGAAAGGACTATATTAAATTAACTTTTACAGGAATATTATGGGTGGGCTATGGAGCCAGACTGCCAGACTGCTAAAATTCCAGCCCTCTCAAGTACTAGATAGAATCTTGAGCTAGTTATTAAATTTACTTGTGCTTCAGTTTCCTCACTGGAAAAGTGGAAAATAATATTGCTCCTCATAGGGTCATTGTGAGGATTAAATATAAAGATTCATGAAAAGTGCTTTACATAGTCCCTGACACATGGTAAGTGCTCAATAAAATATTACTATTATTATTGTTATTGTTGTTATTATCGGAAATATTGCAAGGTAAATAAGTTTGAGACTCTGTGTCACCTGCTAAGAAGAGACGTTTAATGAGAGGTAGTTTTCCAATTTTCAATGTATTATTATTGTATATCGGGTAGTGTCTGCCTTTGCAGAACACTAACCAAACCAAAACCAAACCCGCTGTTATCGAGTCGATGCTGACTCATACTGAACCTATAGGACAGAGTAGGCCTGTCCCACAGAGTTTCCAAGGAGCAGCTGGTGGATTTGAACTGCCAACCAGTGCTAAATCAGAGTTTAAATACTGGATATTTTGTACTCATTGGCATCTAAATATATAGATTAAAGCCTTCAAGCATTTTTCATTTTCTTATAAAATGTTAAATAGTTTATTCTTTTCCTTTAAGTGTAAGATTGGAAAATCCATGAACTTTTGCCATTTTATTTTAGTAGAACACATGTTTGACATGGAGTCTTTGCATAAGATTTTCTCCTTGAGTTCTATACAGCTTTGTTTTTCTCTGGCAGACGTGTGTATCTGAGATTTGGAAATATGGGTTTACCCAGTATGGCTATAAAACCAAAAATTGGATATATTAAAAATTGAAAAAAACTTCTAAGAAAACTTTTTTGTAATAAGTACTGTCCTAGACTGGATATAATATTTGAGAAAGGCCCAGATCCAAAAGAATGATCAGAGATTTTCTAATAGAGCACTGAAGTAGATCTCTAAATGCCACCATGCATCCTGTAAATGAATTTAGCTGGCAATGTAATTTCAAATTGGAAAAAGTGAACATGTCAGTATGATGCCAGTTTGCTTCAGACCTCAAAGTAGTACATCTTTGAAATCATGCTTTACTCAATATTATAGGAAATGGAATATTTCATGAGTTTGGTTTAAACTCTAAGTTTAAAAAGTACACATTTGTGATTCCACTCTTCAACTATATGCTTATAATAAATTTGAAGAAAACAACTGGCTCCAAAATAGAGAGCTAAATAGGGAAATGTGGGCAGTAAGCAAGGTTTGCTTTTCAGTCCTTATTTCTCCCCTTATACTAGTTCTGAGAAAATCAGCTGCTGTAACAAGTAAGCATACAAATCTATGATGGCTCAAATACAGTAGGCATTTATTTCTCACTCTTGAGTGTTCTTGACTGAGAATCTCCTTTGAGCAGAAATTCAGAGACTAAGGCTTCTTCCTTTTTCGGCTCCATCATGGTCATGCTAGTCTTCATCAAGTCAAAACGGAAGCATCAAGTGGGAAGGTATACGGTACCGGGTCCAAAAGTGTGCACGCAGCTTCCACTTACATCCCATTGGCTAAAACCCAGTCACATGATCACACCTCACTGCAAGGGAAGCTAGGAAATGTAGCTCGTGTGTTTAGGAATACAGAAAATGGTTTCAGAGCCTTCTTGATAATTTATAGTTTTGTCTCCTCAATAACCCTTTCTCTCCCAGCTGCCCCCACCACTTCTTTAATCTTTGGAGGAAAGCAATCTCATTAATTCACTCACAGCTATGTGTTAGCCATAGGCATGCATTTTTAAAGCAGAGAACTGAGAATGATTATTCACTCCACCAGAAGACAAATGGAGAAGACATATTTTTTTTTCCTGGGGGGGGGGGACAAGGGGGAAACAAAAAATACGTTTCACAAAAGCTGCTTAGTCCATAAAGGAACCCTAGTGGCACAACAGTTAAGCACTGGGCTGCTAACAACAAGACTTGCAGTTTGAACCCACCCAGCAGCTGCACAGGAGAAAGACCTGGCAATCTGCTTCCATAAAGATTACGGCCAAAAAACCCAATGGGACAGTTCTACTCCATCACACAGTGTTGCTGTGCATGAAAACACTTAGTCCATAAATAAGGCAGTTCCGAAAAGCAGCCAATTTCCTGGAAAACAAAGGAGAGGTACAAATTATAGATAATATAAATATAATCTATTCAATTCTGGTTTTTTCTTAATCTCTACAGATATTCATAATGTATTGTCAGGTTAATGTCTCTACATGTGTTAACTACAACTCATCACACACACACACACACACACACACACACACACACACACACACAGAGAGAGAGAGTCTACTCTCAACCCAAGGGGTGAGAGGAATAGACAAAAGTAGAAGCAGTGAAATTAGTTAGGAGGCTATTGCAGTAGTCCAGGTAAGAGATGATGGTGGCTCCTACTACTTTCTCACTATTGTTGAGTTAGAAAAATACTAGACATGCTCTTATCCCTCTCTCTAATATCACCCTCTCAACAAGACTTATCCTGCATGTCATGTGAAATATTCCAACATACTGCCAGTTCTGCTACCCAGAATTTAGAAACCAGTTATCCTGAGTTTTCTTTTGGCTGTAATATATAATGCTTTTTTACATGCTACATCATTTACATTCTTTTTTAATGTTTACTGTTTGCTTCTTTTCCAAAATATAAGCTCCACAAAAGCAAAGATTTCTTTTGTCAGTTCTTCCACTGGTATCTCTTTAATGTCTAGAAGTGTACCTGGCACATAATAGACACATTCTATAAATATTTTTTAAGTGTTGAGTGAATTTTTCTAGGAAGCAGTACGTATTTTAAAAAGTGATGATCCAGTCAGTTTTAAGATTTTCAAGATCACTATTACCTAATAGAGAAGCTTACTCAAAATTCTGTTGTTGTTTGTTGCCAAGGAGTCAATTCCAACTCATGGTGACCCGATATGTTATAACGTAGACCTGTTTCGTAGGGATTTGTTGTCTGTAATCTTAATAGAAGGAGACCTGGTGCAGTCGTTAAGTGCTTAGCTGCTAACTAAAAGATGGGCAGCTGGAACCCACCAGCCGCTCCATGGGAGAAAGATGTGGCAGTCAGCTTCCATGAACATCACAGCCTTGGAGACCCCATGAGACACTTCTGCTCTGACCTATAGCGTTGCTACGAGCTGAAATCGACTCGACAGCAATGAGTTTGGTTTTGGTTAATCTTTAAAAAAACAGATCACTAGGCCTTTTCTTCTGTGGTACTGCTGGCTGAGCTCGAACCACCAACCTCTAGGTTAGCAGTCAAGCACAAACCATTTGTGCCCCTTTTCCCAAGTTGTGTTTGATGGAAAACTAATTTTACAAGATGGAAGAATAAGGATTCCTTGCTTGATAAGTTTATGAAACATAGCATCCCATACCTCCTTTCTGAAGATTGACAAAGTGTATTAATATATTACATTCTCTGAGATATCATACTTAAAGAAATCTGTTTAACTCTAAACCAGTATTTTCTGAACTCATTTTATGTACCACTTTTTTCATGGAGCAACTATTAGCATCCTGTGGAATTTGTTCTGAAGCTTACACTTTGGGAAACATTGCTCTATGCCAATGATTTAAAAATAATAATACTGTAAGTAAAATTTAACCTAGGAATGTAAGGTTAGTTCAACATATAAAAATCAATCAATGTAATACACCATATTAATAGAATAGAAGACAAAAAAAAAGATCATCTCAATAGAAACAAAACAAGAGCATGTGACAAAATCCAGCATCCTTCATGATAAAAAAAACCATGCAACAAACTAGGAATAGAAGAAAATTTCCTCAACCTGACAAAGGATAGCTATGAAAAATCCACAGCTTTCATCAAATTTAATGGTGAAAGACTGAATGTTTTGTCCTTAAAATCAGGAATAAGACAAGGATGTCACTCTCTCCACTTCTACACAACATTGAGCTAGAGGTTCTAGCCAGGGCAATTAGAGAAGAAAAAGAAACAAAAGGTATACAGACTAAAAAGGAAGAAATAAAACCGTCACTAATTGCATATTACATGATTTTTATATAGAAAGTACCTAGGACCCACAGAAGCCTAATATATCTAATAAATGAGGTAAAAAACATTGCAGGATACAAAATCAATATGCAAAAATGAATTGCATTACTATATACTAGCAATGAACAAACTGAAAATGAAATTAAGAAAATGAATTTATCTACACTAACATCAAAAAATAAAATATTTACGAATAAATTTAACAAAACAAGGATGACTTGTACACTGAAAACTACACATCATATAAATCAAAGAATACATAAATAAATAGAAGACACCTCATACTCATGGATCAGAAGACTTAACATTGTTAAGAGAGAAATACTAAACAAACTGACATACAGATTCAATGCAATTTCTATCAGAATCCCAGATGACTTCTTTGTAGAAATTGACAAATTGATCTTAAAATAAGGAAATTCAAGGGACACAGACTAGCCAGAACAATCTTGAAAAAGAAGAACAAAGTTGGAGAGCTTACACTTCCTGATTCCAAAACTTACTACAAAGCTACGGTAATTAAGATGGTGTGCAACTGGCATAAGAATAAACATATAGAATCAATGTAGTCAAATTGAGAGTTCAAGAATAAACCTTCACATTTATGGTCAGTTGACCTTTTACAAGAGTGTCAAGACAAGTCAACAGGGGAAAAAACAGTCTTTTCAAAAAACAGTGCTGGGATAGCTGGATGTTTGCATGTAAAATGTGAAGTTGGACCTCTCTCTCACACTATATACAAAAATTAACTTAACATGGACCAGAGATCCAAATGTGAGAGGTAAAGCTACAAAACTCTTAGGAGAATACATAGGCATAAATCTTTGTGCCTCGGAATCAGCAATGGTTTCTTAAATATGACACCAAAAACACAAACAACCAAAGAAAAAATAAATAAATTGGACATCATTAAAGTTAAAAAGTTTTTTTGCTTCAAAGGATACTATCAAGAAGGTGAAAAGACAATCCACACAATGGAAGAGAGTATTTGCAAATTATATATCTGATAAGGGATAATATCTAGAATATATTAAGAACTAAACTCAACAATAAACAGACAAATACGCCAGTTTAAAAATGGATGAAGGATTAGAATTGCTCCAAAGAAAATAGACAAATAGCCAATAAGCACATGAAAACATTCTCAACATTATTAGTCATTAAGGAAATTCAAATCAAAACCACAGTGAGACACCACTTCCCATCCACTAGGATAACTGTAATGAAAAAGAAGGATAATAGCAAATATTGTCAAGGGTGTGGAGAAACTGGAACCCTCATACATTGTTGGTGGGAATGTAAAACAGTATAGCAGCTTTGGAAAACACTTGGCAGTTTTTCATAAAGTTACCATATAATCCAGCGATTCCATGCCAAGAGAATTGAAAATATATGTCCACAAAAAAATTTATACACAAACATTCACAGCAACATTATGCATAATAGCTAAAAATAAAAACAACACAAATGTTTGTCAACTTATCAATGAATAAACAAAACATGATATATCCAATGTCTTAGGCTTCTCTAGAGCAAAACCAGTGAAGTGTATATATATATATATATGTATGTAAATGTACATATATATAGAGAGAGAGATTTATCTTGAGGAAATGACTGAAGTGGTTGCAGAGCCTGGCAAGTCCCCAAGTCCATGGGTCAGGTCTCAGGCTGGAGGCTGCTGCTGACTCACGTAATTGCAGAGGTTGACCAACCCCAGATTAGTAGGACAGACAGCAGGCTGCTGGCTCATGGGCTATGGAGGCTGATGAATTGAAGGTTGGCAGGTAAGACAGCAGGCTGCTTGTTCACAGGCTGCAGAGGCTAACGATTCCCAAAATTGATAGGTAAGACAGTAGGCTGCTGGCTTAAGTACCAAGAACCATAGGTCAGATGATGGTAAGTGAGATGCAGGATCCAGAACAAGCAAGCAAGCTGTGCCAGAATGTGCATATATATATATTCGATGCAGGCCACACCCCCAAGGAAACTCCCCTTACAACGGATTGGCTGATCACATCAGATCACATCATGGAGTATGACTACATCATTAGAGAACTGCCAAATTACATCATTACATAACTGCCAAACCACTGAGAATCACAGCTCATTCTTAATCATCACATCCATACACCACCAGCCAAAACCAAACCCACTGCCATCAAGTCTCTTCTTATTCATAGCAATTAGGAAAGAGTAGAACTTCCCCAAGGGTTTCCAAGGCTGTAATTATTAACAGAAGCAGACTACCACATCTTTCTCCCAAGGAGGGTCTGGTGGGTTCGAACCACTGACCTTTTGGTTAGCATCCAAGTGCTTTAACCACTGTGCCATTAGTGCTCCTGGATATCCATACAATGGAATGCTATTCAGTCATAAAAAGAAATTAAGTACTAATATATGCTACAATATGAATGAATCTTGAAAACATTATGCTAAGTGGAAGAAGCCAGACTCAAAAGGTCTCATACTGTGTAATTCCACTCATAGAAAATGTCCAGAATAGCAAACCCATAGAGACAGAAAGTAGATGAGTAGTTTCCAGGGACTTGGGGGAGAGGGGGAAGTGGGAGTGGCTGCTAATGGTACAGGGTTCCTGTTTTTGGTGTGATGAAAACATTCTGGAATTTTATAGTGGTGATGGTTATAAAACTTTCTGAATATGCAAAAAAAAACATTGAACTGCATATTTTAGAAGGGTAGATTTTATAGTATGTGAATTATAACTAAAAAATATTATGTCATGAAAAAAATAATTATCATTAAACTAAGTTTAGAACATATTGTAAAATTACTAAAAGGTGATATAAATTTGCACTTAACTAAGTTTGGTGATAAAAATATCTACTGCCTGCCTCACACTTCACATTCCAGCAAGACTAAATTGCTGATCACTCCCCACCAATCTCTGCTGTTTCCATGGCTGTGCACTTTGTCACGGGTTCCCTCTGCCAAGTATGTCTTCCACTTCTCATCCACTTGTCCTGGTAGGCTGCTGCTTATCTTTCAAGACTCATCTCATCCTGGAGGTCATGTGTGAGACATGCTGGATGTTAACAAAGGTTTGTTGATTTCAAGTTTGGAATCCTTTATACAAATGGCAGATTCTAAATTACCACTTCCTGCCCACCAAAAGTCTCCTCAAATTCAAGAAACTATATTATTTTACCAATGGGTTTTTGCCTATTGCACCCACTTCTTTGTCTAACTCAGGGAAAGAACGTCAATAGGAATTTCAGATCAGATGGGGATGGAGTGGAGTTGGGGCTGTGCTGGGGGTGAAAGGATAACTGCCATGACAGACGGGCAGAGGAAATATTTTTAGAAGACAGATGGGGAGCCTTAAAATCACTCATGTGATGGAACAACTTTTTAAATTTTATACTGCAAACTAGAAATTAACCTTCATAGGAATTAATGCTCACTGTGAGAGTTTTTCTTTCATTGTTCTAGTTTAAATGAAGTTTACATTTTAAGTTAGTCTCCCATACAAAATTTTATACGTAGATTGTTATGTGACACTAATTGTTCACATCATTCTACGACAGCACACTCCTCCTTTCCACCCCTGATTCCCCATGTCCATTCAACCAGCTCCTAACCTTCTCTGCCTTCCCATCTCACCTCTGGACAGAAGCTGCCCCTTTGGTCTCTCGTATCTACTTGAGCTAAGAGGCACACTCCTCCTGAGTATCACCTTATGTCCCACAGTCCAGTCCAATCC
>NW_004444107.1:5392266-5393783 GCF_000243295.1 Trichechus manatus latirostris | reverse complement strand
GAACATGGGTGTGCATTTATCTATTCGTGTAACGGCTCTTATTTCTCTAGGATATATTCCAAGAAGCGGGATAGCTGGATCATATGTTACTTCTATTTCTAGCTTTTTAAGGAAGTGCCAAATCAATTTCCAAAGTGGTTGTACCATTTTACATTCCCACCAACAGTGTATAAGTGTTCCAGTATCTCCAAGTCCTCTCCAGCATTAATTATTTTATGTTTTTTGGATTAATGCTAGCCTTGTTGGGGTGAGATGATATCTCATTGTAGTTTTGATCTGCATTTCTCTAATGGCTAATGATTGTGAGCATTCTTCATGTGTGTCTGTTAGTTTCCTGAATATCTTCTTTGGTGAAGTGCCTGTTCATATCCTTTGCCTGTTTTTTAATTGAGTTATTTGTCTTTTTGTTGTTAAGGTTTTGCAGTATCTTGTAGATTTTAGAGATTTGATGCTGATCAGATTTGTCATAGCCAAAAATTTTTTCCCAGTCTGTAGATTGTCTTTTTACTGTTTTGATGAAGTCTTTTGATGAGTGTAAGTATTTGATTTTTAGGAGCTCCCATTTATCTAGTCTCTCTTCTGGTGCTTGTGCATTCTTACTTATGGTTCATATTCTGTTTATGCCATGTGTTAGGGTTCCTAGCCTTGTCCCTATTTTTTCTTCCATGATCTTTATCGTTTTCAATTTTATATTTAAGTCTTTGAAACATTTTGAGTTAGCTTTTGTGCATGGTGTGAGGTATGGGTCTTGTTTCAGTTTTTTGCTGATGGATATCCAGTTATGCCAGCACCACTTGTTAAAGAGACTGTCTTTTCCCAAATTAACGGACTTTGGGCCTTTGTCAAATATCAGCTGCTCTTGGGTGGATGAGCTTATATCTGGATTCTCAACTCTGTTCCATTGGTCTATGTATCTGTTGTTGTACCAATACCAGGCTGTTTTGACTACTGTGGTGGTATACTAGGTTCTAAAATCAGGCAGTGTAAGGCCTCCCACTTTGTTCTTCTTCTTGAGTAATGCTTTATTTATTCCAGACCTCTTTCCTTTCCAAATGAAGTTGGAGATTTATTTCTCCATCTCGTTAAAAAATGCCATTGGAATTTGGATCTAGATTACATTATATCTGTAGATCACCTTGGGTAGAATTGACGTTTTCACAATGTTGAATCTACCTATCCATGAACAAGGTATGTTTTTCACTTACGCAGGTCTCTTTTGGTTTCTTGCAGTAGTGTCTTGTAGTTTTCTACGTAAAGATCTTTTATGTGTCTGGTTAGATTTATTCCTAACTATTTTATCTTCTTGGTGGCTATTGTAAATGGTATTGATTTGGTGATTTCCTCTTCTAGGTTCTCTTTGTTGGTGTAAAGGAATCCAACTGATTTTTGTATGTTTATCTTGTGTCCTGAAACTGCTGAAATTTTCTATTAGTTCCAGTAGTTTTCTTGTGGATTCTTTGGGGTTTTCTGTGTATAAGATCATATCATCTGCAAATAGAGATACTTTGACTTCTTCC
>NW_004444107.1:5346922-5390960 GCF_000243295.1 Trichechus manatus latirostris | reverse complement strand
GTGTTGTTGATTTCCACTTTTATGGTTTTATGGTCAGAAAAGATGTTTTGTAATATTTCGATGTTTTGGATTTTGTTAAGGCTTGCTTTATGGCCTAATATGTGGTCTATTCTGGACAATGTTCTATGTGCGTTGGAAAAGAAAGTATACATGGCTGCTGTTGGGTGCAGTGTTCAATTTATGTCTATGAGCTCAAGTTGGTTGATTGTAGCATTTAGCTCTTCCATGTCTTTGTTGAGCTTCTTTCTGGAAGTTCTCTCCTTCAAGGAAAGTGACGTGTTAAAGTCCCCTACAACTATTGTGGAGCTGTTTATCTCTCTTTTCAGTGCCATTAGAGTTTGCTTTATGTATTTTGGAGCCCTGTCATTGGGTGCATAAATCTTTATTTATGTCCTCCTGGTGTGTTGACCTATTAACCATTATATAGTGCCCTTCCTTATCCTTTGTGGTGGATTTTACTTTAAAGTCTGTTTTGTCAGAGATTAATATTGCCGCTCCTGCTCTTTTTTGAGTGTTTTTTCTTGATATAAGTTTTTCCATGCTTTGAGTTTTAGTTTGTTTGTGTCTTTAAGTCTAAGGTGTGTGTCTTATAGGCAGCATATAGATAGATCATGCTTTTTAATCCAGTCTGCCACTCGCTGTCTCTTTATTGGTGCATTAAGTCCTTTTACATTCAGCGTAATTATTGATAGGTATGAGTTTAGTGCTGTCATCCTGATGTCTCTTTTTGTGTATTGTTCACAGTTTCTTTGTTCCCCTTTATTTTCTGTGCTGAGTCGTTTTTCTTTATGTATTTTATTTCATCTTTTTCATTGTTGTTGGTTTTGTGATTGCTGAGTCTTTATATTTTTCCACTTTTTTATTTTGATTTGTAGGATTGTTAGATTCTTTTGTGGTTACCTTAATATTTACCCCTATTTTTCTAAGTTTACACCAGTCTTTTATTTCTTTATATCACCTTGACTTCCCCTCCATATGAAAAATCTATGTCTGCATTTTTTAAGTCCCTCTTTTTTGTTTTGATGTTGTCCTTTTTTACATATTGATATCTCTGTTTTCTTATTTTCAATGTTTTAGGTTTGTTGTATTTTGGACTTCCCTGTCTGAGTCAATAGCTGGTTGCTCTGTCCTGTGTTCTAGTCTTGTGTTGTTATCTGATGTTTTTGATAATCTAACTGGAGGAATCCCTTTACTATTTCTTATAATTTTGTTTTGGTTTTTGCAAATTCCCTAAACTTCAGTTTATCTGGAAATGCCCTAATTTTGCCATCATATTTGAGAGACAGTTTTGCTGGATATATAATTCTAGGTGACAGTTGTTTTCCTTCAAGGCTTTATATATGTGATCCCACTGCCTTCTTGCCTGCATGGTTTCTGCTGAGTAGTCCAAGCTTATTCTAATTGACTCTCCTTTGTAGATAACATTGCTTTCATCCCTAGCTGCTCTTAAAATTCTCTCTTTATCTTTGGTTTTGGTAAGTTTGATGATAATATGTCTTGGTGACTTTCTTTTGGGATTTACCTTATGAGGGGTTTGATGAGCATCTTGTATAGATGTCTTCTCATCTTTCATGATAGCAGGGAAGTTTTCTGTCAACAAATCTTCAACAATTTTCTCTGTATTTTCTATTATCCATCCCTGTTCTGGTACTCCAATCACTCGTAGGTTATTTCTCTTGATAGTTTCCCACATAACTCTTAGAGTTTCCTCATTCTTTTTAATTCTTTTATCTGATTTTTTCTCATATAAGTTGGCATCAAGTGCTTTATCTTCAGTGTCACTAATTCTAACTTCTACTGCCTCAATTCTGCTCCAATGACTTTCTATTGAGTTGTCTAATTCTGAAATTTTATTGTTAATCTTCTGGATTTCTGATTGCTGTCTCTCTGTGGATTCTTGTAGCCTATTAAATTTGGCAATATGTTCTTGAATTACTTTTTTAAGTTCTGCTACTACTTTGTATGTTCTTTGGAAGTTTCTGCATTTTGTAGAATTCGTTTCTAATTTCTAGAAGAGTTCTGTATATTAATCTTTTGTATTCTGCCTCTGGTAATTCCAAGAATTTCTCTTCCTCCAGAGAATTTATTGATTCTTTACTTTGGGAGCTTTCTGAAGCCATCATGGACTGCCTTTTTATGTGATTTGATATTGACTGTTGTCTCCGAGCCATCAATAAGTTATTATAATTTTATTTTATATTTATTTAGTGTGCCTTAGCTTCTTGTTTTGTTTTTGTTTTGATATGCTCATATAGGCTACTTGTGTGCACTAGTTTGATTATTGGCACTTTTGAAGCTCTAACATTCTGTTACCAGGTAGTTAGTTCTGTAACTAAGTATGTGCACACAGGAGTCTGTTAAATTTTGCTGTATGGGTTCAGCTCAGGTCCAGGCAGTTGGTTACCAAGTGTGTGGTGCAGGCTTTCACCTACAGTCTTAGAGAGGCATGGGTGGTTGGTGTAGGCACAGGTTTCTGGCTGCAGTATGGAGTCATACACTGAGCAAGGCAGGGGGCTGATGGCTGCCCCTGAGTGTCTGAAAGGTAAGTGTGACCCTATTCCCTACAGCGAGTAGGTAGGTGAGTTTTGCAGTCAGACTATGAGCTCCCTACTCTGTTGGCTGTAAAAACTCGGGGGCACCACTTATTCTTGGACCCCTGTAGCATGTGACTAGGTGATGTAGGTGGAGCCACCAGTCCTCAAGCCCCTGGTGCAGACCAGTAAATGTGCCTTCTTAAAGGGCAGGGCTGTGTCAAGGGTCACAAATCTGCCGCTTGACAGCTTAAACAGTTGAAGTTAGACTTCAGGTGTTTACCCTGTTGTACTGTGGTAGTTTGGGCTTACGCTGTTGAGATGGGTCCACACAAGTCTATACAGGGGTGGAAGGCACTCAAAGTCTTCAGACCCCTTATGTCTGTGCATAGCAAAGGAGGTATGCCAACCCTGAATTCCTGGCTTAGGGGAGCCAGTAGCTTATTTGTTCCCTCTCCAGGGCAAGGAGAATGGGTCATGGTGGCTTTTGGGAACTATTTCTGGCCTGGGGGACTCAGAAACTTAGGAAGCCCGGACCAGTGCAGAGCAAGGAGAGAGGAGGTAAAAGGGAGAGATGTTTTTCCCAAATGTGCTTTTTTTTTTTTTTTAACTCCCTGCAAAAGGCCACACGCATGTACTTATCTTTAGCCACTTGGGAGCTGCTTTTCACTGGTTCGGAGTATCCAAGCAGAATCTCTGCTGCCGGATCTCTTTCGATGTAGAAACTGCCTCCCAAGCTCACGCACGGAGCTGTTTGCCTGCTTCGCTGTGCATCGGGAGCGCTTTGGGGCTGAAAAGCTGCAGCTCTGCCGCCGCCGGTCTGGCATTCCTGACTTCTTCCAAACTGTCTCTCTCTCCCTCCACCACTCAGTCCGATTCCTCAACTTTGCCTTTTTCAGGGCTCCTAGATATTCATATACAATCCAAATCACTTGTTTTCCAGGTCTTTCTTGTAAGAGGGATATAGGAAGCCGTCTGACTACTCTGCCGTCTTGGCCCCGCCTCGAGAGTTTTTCTTTGAATTTAAAAAAAAAAAAGCCTTGACCTGCCTGCCCTCTTTGTTCTATAGGTGGGATGCCCATTCCCATTCAATTAGGGGCGAGTCTTGTTGAGCTTTCTCAATGTTCATGAAAGAATGTTTACCATGTTACAAAACTAAATTATTTCCTGCTCACCAAAAGTCTCCTCAAATTCACAAAACTAAACTATAAGTGGACTTTTGCCTTTTACACCCATTTCTTTGTCTAACCCAAAGAAAGAATGTCAATAGGATTTTCAAATCCTATCTATCTGTATGTTGTTGTTGTCGTGTGCCGTCGAGTTGGTTCCGACTCAGCAACCCCACGCTGCTGAGTTGACCTGCCTCGTAGGTTTTCAAGGCTGTAATCTTTATGGGAGCAGATTGCTAGGTCTTTCTCCCGTGGAGTGTCTTGGTGGGATTTTCTATTATTAAACAGAACATAAGTCTGTACCTGCCTAATAGCAGAAAAGCTTAGTGTAATTCAAGTAAACAGTCTCTTGACTGTTCTCAGATTCTTCTGGTTAAATTGTCAAAGAATTTTCCCTTCCTGTTGCACTAAGCACAAGGCAAAGTGGGCAAATCCCACCTTACTTGTTAACTGCATGGTAAGGATCAGCAGGAATCCAATCCCCAGAGTGTGAACATGGATCTAGTCCTCACCTTCTCACTTCTCCGTCTTTATCACCAGCCACCCAAGCGGCACTGTCTCTGACTCTAACCACCCAGAGCTAGGTCAGAGATAACAAATTAGACAGATATCATCTTTCAGAGCGACTGATCATGCAGCGCTTCTCTGGCCCTAGCCACCCAGAGCTAGGTCAGAGCTCACTTGTGAGAAGGACATCCTCTTTCAGACTGACAAGTGGGCAGACATTATCCCCTACAAATTCTCACTGTCCCCGTGGGTTCGTTAATTTGCTGGAATGACTCATAGAACTTCATGGAGAATACTTATGGCTACAGATTTATTACAATCAAAAAGATTACAAACGAAGAGACGCATAGGGTGGAGTCTGGGAAGGGTCCCAGCACAGAGCTTCCACATTCCATGCATAGTTGTCAACCAGGAAGCTCATCGGAGCCTTAGAGTTCAGGGGTTTTATTGGCCTGCCCACAGGGCCATTACAGATTACACCATGACTCCTGAGGCTAAGTTAGCATGGTGCCCCAGGTGGTCCTTCTTGGTCTCATCAGCCCCCTCTCATCATCCTCAGATGTGGTCCAGCTCAAAAGAACCGAGAACAAAGTCCAAATTGCTTTTTGCAAGGTGATCCTCTTCTTTCACCTGCCTCCATGAACTGGCCTCCTTTTCTTTTCTCCAGCATATGATCATAATTGGTGTGGAGGCTGGGATGCCTACCTGTCATCCAACAGAGAGGCAGAGGCATCCATCCATCAATGCCTCCTACCTGGAGTCTCCCTTGCTGTTCAGCCCCCCTTTGGGCTGATTTAGAGCCATGGCCCAAGTTTTAGATGGTAAATCTACCTCCAAGTTTCTGCCCATTGCACCATTGCCTCAACGACAAAGCATGATTTAACCCCTCTTCTTACCTTCAGCTCAATTGTTGTTATTATTGTCAAGTTGGCTCCAACTCATGGAGACTTTGTGTATAACAGAACAAAATATTGCCCAATCCTGTGCCATCCTCTTGATCATTGGTATGTTTGAGTCCATAGTTGTAGCTATTGTGTGAATCCTCATTGAAGGTTTTCCTCATCTTCACTGACCCTCTGCTTTACCAAAACATGATGTCTTTTACTAGCAAATTGGTCTTTCCTAATGGCATGTTCAAAGTAAATGAGCTAAAGTATTGCCATCCTTGTTTGTAAGGAACATCCTGATTGTATTACTTCTTAGACTGATGTGTTGTTCTTCTGGCAGTCCACAGTAATATCCAATATTCTTTGCCAACACCACAATTCAAATGCATCAATACTCTACTTTTTTATCCATTGTGTCTTTAACATTTGGCTCTCTCCCTTTATTCTCCTCCTTTAAAAAAAAATTAAAAACATTATTATTACAAAAACCGTGTAGGTGTATTGTGGAAAGTCAGAAAACATGGATAAGCAAATACAAGCAAATTAAAATTGTATATTTCTACCACACAGAAATTACTACTTTTAATTGTTTATTTTTTATCCTTCCAGATTTTTCTATGCAAATAAAGGGAGATTTTTTTTTTTTACCAAATTAAGTTCATATTATACATTGTTTTGTTACCTACTTTTTTCAGTTTACAGTCACCACTTATGTAAGTAAATACATTTTTATCTTACCTAAATTCCATATTCAAATTTCTACAGTTATTCCAAAAATTTTCTTTATCACTGGCTTGTTCAAACCAGGATTCAATTCTGAGACCACACATGCCATCTGGTTGGTATGTCCTTTAAGTCTCTTGTAATCTTGCATAGTCCTATTTTTTCCCCCATGACACTGACTTGGTGAAGAAACCAGACCCAGAGCTCCTGCATATGTCTCACCTTCACCTTCTGGATTTGTACAGTTAACTCAATTTGTCCTTTTGTCTCTGATTCCTGAAAATAATCCTTGGATTTTGCCAACAATCAAGGTGAGTTTGTTTTCCAAAAGAGCCAGGCAACACTTAAACATGTGCAAATGTAGTAGAAGACCCCCATCCCCACCCCGAAGAAAACCACACCTGGCAAATAATTTCAGGAAAGAGAGGGACTTGATACAATCAATCGTGCCTACTCACTGATTCCACTGATCATGTGTATGCAGTGATGCCCCAATGACTGTTATAAAGGACCCTCATTATGAAAGCATTATGTGAGCTGGGCTCACAAGGACTCACAAGGGCACATCAACTGGGCCCTGAGGTATTAAGACAATAGCTAAGATAATCTTGGAAAATATCTTTCAGGGAAACTTTCACATAAAGCCAATCAAACAGAACACAAAAGACTTTCCACTCTTATCTTTTTCTATCAGCATCTAGTGCACAGAAATTTGTTGGACCAGTGAAGACCCTCCTGACTCTCCTTACTGAAACCTGTACCAATGATTGTTTCAATTCAAAATATAGGATCACAGTTTCTAGCCAATCTGAAAAGGCTAAGCTGTCAATGGTTTTGCCCATTTGTAATATTAATACATACTGATGACTCTGTAATGGTTCTTTGGACTCGGGCAAACATGGCTGGGCAGCATGCTTATCCCTTTTCCCACTTTTGTCTGTTCTGTGATATTTCCTTGGACATGGGCAGACATGGCTCAAGCAGCATGGTTGTCTGCTTCCCACGTCTGCACTTTTGAATATATGCCGAATAAAACTTTCTTTCTGCTTTACTAGACTTTGTGATGTTCTTCCCCTACAACAGAGATGGGGCAAATCCTTGAGAACAATGAAAGTCTCCCTCCCAGAGCGAGACCTGTGCACTGCTTTGTTTATATCCCTTTGTGGTTATTTATATTAAGGATGTTATGTTAAGTGTAGACAATGTTCTGTGAGTTCATGTCATTCTAGTGAATTATTAAACTCATTGGCCATAGTGAGAACCAGCAGAAACTGGCATCTGGGTATTTGGCAAACTGAAGGACAGAGTCCTAACTTGTGTGTTTTGACCTGACTCAGGGTGGCCAGGGATGAGGTCTGACCTAACTCTGGGGGTTAGCGAAAGTGTCACGTGGTGGCTAATGTCAAAGATGGAGAAATGGGAAAGTGGGGATGTGAATTATCTTTGAATTTTGGGAATTGACCTTTTGTCAGTTATTATTAACACAATGGCATAATTGGCTTAGTCTAGCTGCAACATTTCCTATAAACTGGAAGTTAGCTCTAAAGTCTTAATGGATTCAAGTTAAAAGTTTTTAACTAAAATACATAGTAAGTGATGTTGTGTGTTCCATTTTGGACTTATAATGGTTGACCTACCATTATTGTTGTTGTTGTTAGTAGCAGTCAGTTGATTCTGACTCGTAGCGACCCCATGTAATGATGCTAAAATTGGCCGCCTAATTTGAGTGATAAGGATCAGATCCTTCTATTGTGACAGTTTTATTTTTTTCTTAAGGCTATAAAATAATCAGTGTGGTATGATTTTGACACCATATGGATGTCCAGTTATTCCATCAACTGTACACCTACTGATTTTAACATCAAGTGACTATCTTTGCCTGCATCAATATTTCCAATAAGGGTTGCAGAATGATTATTTTCTAATTCTATCAGTCTTTCCATAGTATAGACTCACATTCTTCTGTAAAAAAAAAAAAAAAAGAAAGAAATTTCCTCACCAACTGGGGCTATCTGGTTACCCTGAAATACATTCCTACCATAAAGGCATAATTTTTCTGTTTTGTTACATGTCTGCAAAGCAAGGAGTAGTTTTTAACCAATTCAAATAGTATACCCATTCTTTTCCTTTGGACATCATCTTCCAGGGAATCATAATTTCAGCCTTAGCTCTTTTTCTTCTACGCATTTCTTCTAGTCAAGCCGTGGTTTTACTACAGGTCACTCCACATTCTACATTTTTCCACCTGCATCTTTACATTCTTGATCTTCTTTCCATCTAGAACATTTCTACCCACCCACCCCCTTCTTTTTGCCTACCAAGACCCAGTCTATTCTTGTCGACAGCCTCCTTCATGAAGCCTTGGCTACTTCCCCACTCATATCTCCTCTTCTCCAACCAGAAGAGACCTTTCTCTCCTTTGAGTGTTTATTACATCTTGCTTATGAATACTTTGGAGTTGTTTTGTTTATAATTATTTGAATATATGTCTTAATTTCCTAACATGAGAGAAGCCATTTTAATTCTCCTGGATTCCAGATTTCTGGGTCTATGGAGCTGGAATGACCCACTCAGGCCATCTGCCTGTAAGTGTTTTTTTGGCCCTTGAGCCTTGAAGGAACTGTTTTCCTAAAGGCACCTTCAAGTCAAACAATAACCTAGTAAGCATTGAGTTCTTTTAGAGAATTATCTATGTACAGCCAGTTTCAAGGAGCAGGAACCCCAGGTCTGACTGGAAAATCTATAGCATGTTCTTAGTGACCTTACTTCTACAACTGACTGACCCTGGAACTCTGCATGTGTTCTGATGCTAGCTCCTGAAAAATTAACATGACAATGACTTATATAACCCATTTTCACTGTCCTCTGTTTGGAGTACCTTCCTGAGACTTCCCCATTGATGCTGTACAATTTGAATCTTTGAATCATATCTAATCCATTGCTATGCAGTAGATTCCTACTCATAGCAACCCTATAGGCAGGGTAGAACTGCTCCATAGGGTTTTCCAAGGTTGTAAATCTTCACAGCAGCTGACTGTCACATCTTTCCCCAGTGGAGTGGTTGTTGGGTTGGAAACGCTGACCTTTTGGTTAGCAGCCGAGCACTTAATAACTGTGCCACCAGGGCTCCTCTCAAATCATATCTACTCACAATAAATACATTCTATTCCACCAATTTTTGCTTTTTCTCTGCACATTTAGGCTTTTGTCATGTGTTTATAAAATGAGGGCAGCTATAGGAATTAACAGTTATTGAGTGTTTTGTATGTGCCAAGTGTTTTGCATGTATGTATGATTTAATTCTCACCGTAATGAGTGTCTGTGGCAGGAGTTATTATTTCAGGATTACAAATGAGGAAGTTGAGGCCTCAAAAGAGTAATAAACTTACCTAAATTTACATAGTAAATAAATGATGGAGCTAATATTTAAACCCAGATCAGACTTGAAATCATGCTTTTCTCTCTATCATCTAAGTCTGTTTTGGTGTTGGTTGTTCTCTATGTTCCCCACAGTACTTAGCCTAGAACCATGTACCTAATAAGCACTCAGTAAATGAACCAAAATGTCGGCAATTCAAATCCACCAGCCATTCCTCGGAAACCTTATGGGCAGTTATACTCTGTCTTATAGGATCACTATGAGTTGGAATTGACTCAACAGCAACAAGTGTGGGTTGTTTTTTGTTTTTGTTTTTGTTTTTTTTGCAGTGGTTTACAAAGAAGGATAATTCTATTTTTAACTATAGCCCACCAGTTATTCGAAAGCCAATGAAAGAAATTAAAAGCTATAATTGCCTATGTGTTGAATATAAAATAAAGGTGTGGCTTCTGTGCCCTAATTAACATCCTTTACCCTTCAAAATGGATTGATAAGAACATGAGAACTGAAAAACTGTCAGACAGAAATGTAAGCTACTACCGAACTCACAAGGAAAAACTACATTAGTCAAGAGATTTTCATCTCATCTTTTCACGTTTCCTTCTAATCTGTCATTTTCAGTAGGATTAGCATGAGTGTTAGCCATCTGAGAAGGGGAATTTTACACATGCACAAATAACATGCAGACTCTCCATGGAGACCTTGAAGACACTGTGACTTCTCAGCCTCCTTCATCATGTTCAGTCTTGGAATAGATTCACCAAACAAAACAATCCTGTAGCGCTTAACGTTGTCAGTGACTCATAAAGTGCAACATCTCCAACCTGCGTCCTTTGACACAGGGAATGAAAAGTTTCCACAATCAAGCTTGAAGGTAACCATGTTGGAGCACTAAATGCCTTTTTAACAAATTTAGACTTGACAGTTATTTTGTCTTCCTCTTGTTTTAGTGGATTAGTCCACAAGAACACCACATATTCTCTGGCCTCTTGGGGAACACTTGCCAACCTCTCCTCCTGCCAAGCAGCTCTCCAGGAAGGGTGCCCTGCAGATCAGCCTGTAGAGTATGTGCCCCTGACAGCTGTTTGACAAAACAGAGGAAGGATGTCCAGAGGAGATTGTGGGTGAACGCCGAGCCAAACTTCTCGACTTCTCATTAGTCTCCTTTTATAGCCTTGAGAGTTAACCACAAGCACTTGTGTGCTTTGATAAAAGTGGACATAAAAATGGAAATAAATGCAATATCTGGCACACACTTAGGCTCACTTCTTTGGACAATGAATGTAAACAGTCGTATTTTATGGGGTAGTAATGTCTGGAAGGTATTTTTAGAGGATTTATGTTTTATCAAATAATGTGACATAAATTATGTCATTTGTAGGTAAAACAAACAGCATCTGAATATTGGATTTTCGTTGTCACTGACCTGTAAAGTCAACTAGAAATAGTTGCTTCATTTTCTAAAGCCTGCAATTTCCTTGTTATAGAAACAGCAATAATAAAAGTTATCTTACTATTTCCTAAGTTAACAGGAAAGCTGTTGCACAGATAATGTAAAATATTATTTTGGTATGAATTTAGCCCCGAATGATGTGGTCCTGGACTGAACTGTCTGAAGCTTCACTCTAGAAAGAGGACAAGCCCTTATAAGCACATTCTTGGGAACCAAACTTAAAAGACTAATTTATCTTCCTGCCCTTGTTTCTCCTTTGTCCTATTGTTGTTGTGTGCCACCAAGTGGATTCCGACTCATAGCAACCCTATAGGACAGAGTAGAATTGCCCCATAGGGTTTCCAGTGTTTACAGAAGCAGATTATCACATCTTTCTCCGCTGGAGCAGCTGGTGGGTTCAAACCGCCCACCTTTCAGTTAGCAGCTAAGCGCTTAACCATTGCACCACCAGGGCTCCTTTCCTTTGCTCTTAGTTTCTTATTTAGCTGTTTTAACTTGTCAATGAACTTGTTTAATTGTACATATTTTTGTATGCTGTTGTTGTTGTTGGGTGACCTCAAGTCAATTTTGACTCATAGTGACTCTATGCGACAGAGTAGAACTGCCCCATAAGCTTTTCTAGGCTGTAATTTTTACAGGGGCAGGTTGACAGGTCTTCTCTCCCACAGAGCTGAAGGTTGGGTTCGAATGGCCAACCTTTGCGTTAGCAGCAGAGTGCATAATCATTGCACCACCAGGGCTCCTTTTTGTAAGCTACCTACCCAAAATCATGTTGGAATAAAGTGATGGTATAAATAATCAAATTTTAATGAAATAGTATAATCATCAGCTGGGTTTTCTCGAGCACACACTGGGTGATTATGGGAGGATGAAACAACGCAATAACAGAAAATCTTAGTGCATTGCTTAGAAACACCAACTTTTTAAGTGTTTAAAATGCATAAATCACATGTAAACAAATAAGGCTTACCTTAACATTTGGGAGAAATTTTAAAATAAAAAAATACTGGAAGTAAGAATTAAATATTTATTAATATACCCATATGCTACATACTATGTGCCAGACACTATTCTGTATCAGTTCAGATAATCCTTTCAAAAATTCTCTGACATATGTTTTATTATTACCATCGTTCCCATTTTAAAAATAAAGAACCTGAGGATTGCCAATCAGCATCTAATCACTAAAATCTACAAGATACTGCAAAACCTCAACAACAAAAAGACATATAATCCAATTAAAAAATGGGCAAAGGATATAAACAGGCACTTCACCAAAGAAGATATTCAAGTGGCTAACAGGAACATGAGGAAATGCTTACAATCATTAGCCATTAGAGAAATGCAAATCAAAACTACACTGAGATACTATTTCACCCCAACAAGGCTAACATTAATCCAGAAAACACAAAATAATGAATGCTGGAGAGGTTGTGGAGAGACTGGAATATTATACGCTATTGGTAGGAATGTAAAATTGTATAACCACTTTGCAAATTGATTTGGTGCTTCTTTAAAAAGCTAGAAATAGAAGTATCATACGATCCAGCAATCCCACTCCTTAAAATATATCCTAGGGAAACGAGCCGTTACACGAACAGATATACACATATCCATGTTCACTGCAGCACTATTCATGATAGCAAAAAGATGGAAACAAGTGGCCATCAACAGACGAATAGATAAACAAAGTATGGTATATCCACACAATGGAATACTACACAATGATAAAGAACAACGATGAATCCGTGAAACATAACATGGAGGAATCTGGAAGGCGTTATGCTGAGTGAATTTAGTGAGTTGCAAAAGGACAAATATTCTGTAAGACCACTATTATAAGAACTCAAGAAAAGGTTTAAACACAGAAGAAAATATTCTTTGATGGTTACAAGTGTGGGTATGGAGGGAAAGTGGTATTCACTAACTAGATAGTAGATAAGAATTATCTTAGGTGAAGTGAAGGACAACACACACTACAGGAGAAGTCAGCACAACTGGACTAAATCAAAAGCTAAGAAGTTTCCTGAATACAACCAAACACTTCGAGGGACAGAATAGTAGGGAGTCTAGGGACTATGGTTTCAGGGGTCATCTAGGTCAATTGGCAAAGCAAAGTTTATTAAGAAAATGTTCTGCATCTCACTTTGGTGAATGGCATTTGGGGTCTTAAAAGCTAGTGAGCAGCCATCTAAGATGCATCAGTTGGCCCCAACCTACCTGGAGCAAAGGAGAATGAAGAACACCAAAGACACAAGGAAAATATTAGCCCAAGAGACAGAAAGGGCTACATAAACCAGAGACTCCATCAACCTGAGACCAGGAGAACTAGATGGTGCCCGGCTACCACCAATGACCACCCTGACAGGGAATACAACAGAGAGCCCCTGACAGAGTAGGAGAAAAGTGGAGTGCATAACTCAAATTCTAGTAAAAAGACCAGACTTAATGGTTTGACTGAGACTGGAGGGACCCCTGAAGACATGGCCCCCGAACTCTCTGTTAGCCCAAAACTAAAACCATTCCCAAAGCCAACTCTTCAGTCAAAGATTAGACTGGACTACGGATCATAAAATGATACTCAAGAAGAGTGTTTCTTAGCTCAAGTAGATACATGAGACTAAACGGGCAGCTCCTGTCTGGAGGCGAGATGAGAAGACAGAGAGGGTCAGCAGCTGGTTGAATAGACGCAGGAAATCCAGGGTGGAAAGGAAGAGTGTGCTGTCACAGTATAGGGAGAGCAACTAGGGTTACATAACAATGTGTGTATAAATTTTTGTTTGAGAAACTAACTGGAATCGTAAACTTTCACTTAAAGCCCAATAAAGAAAAAAAAAAGAAATTGAGGATTTGAGTGATTAACTGCCTTGTCTAAAGTCACACTAATTGGAAGTGGCAGCCAGGATTTAAGGCCACACAGGCTGGCTACAGGGTCTATTATACTATTCTGCTTTGTTACCTCTCAAGAACAAAAAAGAAAAGGTTGCTGTTGAGTTTATTCCAACTTACAGCAACTTCATGTGTGTCAGAGTAGAACTGTGCTCCATAGGGTTTTAAGTGGCTGATTTTTCTGAAGTAGATTGCCGGGCCTTTCTTCTGAGGAACTCCTAGGTGAATTCGAACTTCCAATCTTTTGGTTAGGAGCAGTTTGCACCACCTGGGGACACCAGAAAGAAGAGAGGGAAAGTTGAAAACTTTCTGATGTCCAGCCCCCCTCAGACATTATCATCTATGTTTTCCAAAAGCTCCCTACCCCAATAATTCTATTCTCACAGCCTGGTTAAGAACCACTGAAATGGATGAACATCTATATCAGTTCATAAACTAAAGAGCAGTAAGTTATTCAGAATGGATAGAATACATTCTGAGCAGGCTCTTTTACAATCTTTGGAATATAGAAATTATTAAATGAGGGAATTATTTTAATGATGAACTGATTATGAGAATAATAAATAATGACACAAAGAAATCATACACAGACCCCAAGCTGCTACTTTCCTATCAACAAAAGACACCAGATTTGCAGAGTTGGGAGTTAACACCTATATTCCAGAGAACATAGACATACAAGTGCACAGGTAATTAAGACAGGACAATACCTCTTTTATAGCATGTGTAGGTAATACTTTCCATTAGTAGAAATGGAAAGAAATACTGCTGCAGGACAGCCACCCACTCAGCTAAAATTACAGCTGCATCCCAGGTGTTCACTACATGAAAAAGAATGTTCTTTATTAGTTTCTTTTGTGAATGTGTGGTCAAAACTATGCAAAATATCTTGAGTCTCTTTAATTTGTGATAGAAGATCACAGAGATTGAAGGTACTGAGCTTAATTTACTCTATACTCACAAACAAGACTTTATTTGGAGGAGATAGAGCAAGAGAGTAAGGGGGCCAGAAAGAGAGAAAGTGAGCAGGGCTGAGTAAAGCATTACCAAGACATAAATTAAAACAAACATGCATATCTCCCCGAGAGTTGTTGTTTCAGCATGGAGACATACGATGCAGTGCCTTTTAATTTCAACCCACTCAATCCTCTTGACTCTTTTGGTTCCTGGAGTTTTTCCAATACAGAAAGGATTTAACAAATTACAGAGACCACATATGTGAATGATTCACTGAGTTCCTTCTTGTGTATTTCATTTGGATCCACACTGCTTAATACAAGTGTGTTAGGCGCCAAATTCCGGAACGGGGGTGGATATCCTTTTCTCAATAATGGATTAACCAAAACCAAAAACAAACTCGTTGCCGTTGAGTCGATTCCGACTCATAGTGACCCTATAAGACAGAGTAGAACCTCCCCATAAAGTTTCCAAGGAGTAGCTGTGGATTTGAACTGCCGACCTTTTGGCTAGCAGCTGTAGCTTGCCATGGCTCTTAACCACTGCACCACCAGGGCTCCAATAATGGGTTAGATTCCTCAAATTCTTTGTGGCATGATGAAGGAATAAAGAACTAAATTAAAATCATATATCCTCAGAGACTACAGGTGCTTATTTCTTCCCTGACGTCAAACTCCTTCACTAATGAGGCAACTTAATAAAGTGATACCTGTTGCCTTCGAGTCGATTCCAACTCATAGCAACCCTACAGGACAGAGTAGAACTGCCCCATAGGGTTTCCTAGGCTATAATCTTGACAGAAGCAACTGCTACATGCTTCTCCTGTGTAGCCACTGGTGTATTTGAACCACCGACCTTTTGGTTTGCAGCTGAGCTCATAACTCCTACACCATCAGGGCTCCAAAAGTAAGAAAAATTATCATCAAAAATAAAATAAAATAAATCTGGAATTATGATATTTTGGGCAGATGCTAGGATGGCCTTTGCCCGGATATGACATAGATTGCTCAAAGAGGCAAGCTAAACAAATTAATAATCTAGTCAAGATTACAGGGCAAATAGTATTTTAAATGGTTTCTGGCATTTTAAAAGCATCTGCTGAGCTACAGGGCATGCTTTCAGGAAAAGGTGGCATGGGGAGGGTCAGTGCATGGAAAAGGCCATGCGGGCTCGTCTGAGTTTGCACTCTGCGAGTGTCTGAGTTTGCAAGGCGGGCCTGGTCTCTTACATGGGACTAGCAGGACATGTGTACTTGGAGTCACCTTTGCAGAGCCAACACTACCTATGGAAGGCCTCCAAGGTCTCGATTTTGAGGGGACATTACAAAACACTGACACTTTAACCTCGTGTCCCAGCAGCACTTTCTAATCCAGATTTTTTGTTGTTGTCTTATGCTGTGGAGTCGATTCCAACTCATGGCAACCCTATGTGTTACAGAAAAGAGCTGTTCCATAGGTTTTTCTTAGCTGTAATCTTTGTGGAATCAGATTGCCGTCCTTTTTTTTCATGATGCCTCTGGGTGGGTTCAAACTACCAAGCTTTCCGTTACCCGCCGAGCATAAACTGTTTACACCACGCAGGAAACTTCAGTCCAGCGTTAACAGTTGTTAATACACTGATTCTATAATTTTTTTTTCAGGATTTATGTGTTCTTGCTACCAGCTAGAACGCAGAAAAGAGGAATGATTAACTGACACTGCTAACTTTCAACAGCTACCACTTAATTTCACTTTGGGGAGTGCAACTTCCCTAAATTATCCAGATATAAACCAAAGAGACTGATCAATACTAAACCCCCTTCCAGGTATTTCATTCTCAACTTTCTTTGGTAACATGTATTTTAAAGCCATGCTCAACTGATTATAATCCAAAGGAGCCAAGTATGAATTTCTTTTAGAACACTATATTGTTGTTGTTAGGTGCCATCGAATCGGTCCCAACTCATAGCAACCCTATGTACAACAGAACGGAACACAGCCTGGTTCTGCGTCATCCTCACAATTGTTACTACATTTGAGCCCATTGTTGCAGCCACTGGGTCAATCCATCTCATTGATGGTCTTCCTCTTATCTGCTGATCCACTACTTTAGCAAGTATGATATCCTTCTCCAGGGACTGATCCCTCCTGATAACATGCCCAAAGTAAGTGAGACAAAGTCATCCTTGCTTCCAAGGAGCATTCTGGCTGTACTCCTTCCAAGACAGATTTATTTGTTCTTCTGGCAGTCCATGGCATATTCAGTATTCTTGACCAACACCATAATTCAAATGCATCAATTCTTCCTTGGTCTTCCTTATTCATTGTACAGCTTTCTCATGCATACGAAGTGATTGAAAATACCATGCCTTGGGTCAGGCACACCTTAGCCCTCAAAGTGACATCTTTGCTTTTTAACACTTTAAAGAGATCTCTTGCAGAAGATTTGCCCAATGTAATACGTCGTTTGATTTCTTGACTGCTGCTTCCATAGGCATTGATTGAAATGAGCATAAAATGAAATCCCTGACAACTTCAATATTTTCTCTGTTTATCACGATGTTACTTATTGGTCCAGTTGTGAGGATTTTTGTTTTCTTTGTGTTGAGGTGTAATCCATACTGAGGGCTGTGGTCTTTGATCTTCATCAGTAAGTGCTTCAAGTCCCCTTCGCTTTCAGCAAGCAACGTTGTGTCATCTGCATATTGCAAGTTCTTAATAAGTCTTCCTCCAATCCTGTTGCCACGTTCTTCTTCATATAGTCCAGCTTCTCAGATTATTTCCTCAGCATACAGATTGAATAAGTATGGTAAAAGAATACAATCTTGATGCAAACCTTTCTTGATTTGAAACTATGTGCTATCCCTTTGTTCTGCTCCAACGATTGCCTCTTGGTCTATGTACAGGCTCCACATGAGCACAATTAAGTGCTCTGGAATTCCATTCTTCACAATGTTATCCATAATTTCTTGTGATCCATGCAGTTGAATGCCTTTGCATAGTCAATAAAACACAGCTAAACACCTTTCTGGTATTCTTTGCTTTCAGCCAAGATCCATCTGACATCAACAATGATATCCTTCGTTCCACATCCTCTTCTAAATCCAGCTTGAATTTCTGGCAGTTCCCTGTTGATGCACTGCTGCAACTGTTTTTGAATGATCTTCAGCAGAATTGTACTTGCGTGTGATATTAATGATATTGTTTGATAATTTCCACATACTGTTGGATCACCTTTCCTTGGAATGGGCACAAATATGGATCTCTTTCAGTTGGTTGACCAGGTAGCTGCCTTCCAAATTTCTTGGCATAACAAGTGAGCACTTCCAGGACTGTAGCCATTAGTTGTAGCATCTCAATTGTTATTCCATCAATTCCTGGAGCCTTGTTTTTCACCAATGCCTTCAGTACAGCTTGGACTTCTTCCTTCAGTACCATCAGTTCTTAATCATAGCTACCTCCTAAAAAGGTTGAACACTGACCAATTCTTTTGGTATAGTGACTCTGTGTATTCCTTCCATCTTCCCTTGCTGCTTCCTGTGCCATTCAATATTTTGCCCATAGAATTCTTCAAAACTGCAACTCAAGGCTTGAATTTTTTATTCAGTTCTTTCAGCTTGAGAAACGCCTAGCATTGTCTTCTCTTTTGGTTTTCTAACTCCAGGTCTTTGCACATTTCATTATAATACTTTACTTTGTCTTTGCAGGCCTCCCTTTGAAATCTTCTGTTCAGCTCTTTTACTTCATTATTTCTTCCTTTTTCTTTAGATACCCTACATTCAAGAGCAAGTTTCAGTCTCTTCTGACATCCATTTTGGTCTTTTCTTTCTTTCCTGTCTTTTTAATGACCTTTTGCTGTCTTAATGTATGATGTCCTTGATCCCACAAATTGTCTGGTCTTAGGTCATTAGTGTTCAATGTGTCAAATCTATTCTTGAGATGGTCTTTACATTCAGGTGGGGTATATTCAAGTTCATACTATAATTATGTCCAAGTCTTCACCACAGGTTTGTCCACATTAATGAGACTTTACACATAGGAATTAAAAATACAAAATAAATTCTCATCTGTATTATTTCTCTGTATTCCTCTAAGATAGTAGGTCAAGTATGTCCATTCCCAGTAAAGGAATATAATAAATATCATTATTTTCTTATCCCATTGGGTTACAGGTTTCATCTGGAAATTCAAACGGGAAAAAAAAACCATATGAAAAGATATATGGATTCACCAATTATCCATAAAATAAATATCTCATGGTCTTCAGCTCCAGAAACCAGTTTGCTCTGTAGTTTGTGAATCACAAACTCAAATATCTAGATTGCAAACTATTCCAATGACTTATTTGTTCCTAAAGAGGAAAAAGATGGAAAAGATAAGAGAGTTACATCATTTGAGCATCTAGATGTGCTAAATACTATGCTAGAGATGTTCCTATAGCTAAGTTAATCCTTTCAACAGTTTCGTGATGTAGCTATTTTTATCCCTATTTTATAGAGAAGTCAATTAAGGTTCAGAGAGATTGAATCACTTGCTCTAGATCTTACTATACAGTTAGTAAGATCTAGAGTTTGAGCCCCGCTCTGATGATCCCAGAGCCTGTGTATTTTCCAAACTATTCCCACCATGCTGCCATGAGCTACATTGGGTGGTGGCAGTGGAAAATTTGTAAAGCTCTCCATAGCACAATATACTGACAGGGTGGTTTTTCACTTCTGATGTGATAACTTCTTTTATACTCCATCATCTGTGCTCTGTTTCAAAGAACATCTATTCAGTCATAAGCCTCACAACCTCAGGAAGCAAATGTCCCATCATTCTTAGGTGACCAATGTTTCCTTAAATATTATATGGAATGAGGCCACACATCAAGCCTAGGGCGACTGGTCTTTGTTTAAGGCTTGATAATGCATTTGTCTTAAGGTCAAATGAGATTATTACCAGAACTCTACTGAAACATAAAATGCAAATGGAAAAGTGACAAAAAACAGAGCCAGGTCAGAATTCTAAAAAGAATAGAAAATGAATTTAATGTAGAATAGGCAAAACCTAGGGGCCAAAAAGCAATAATAGAATCGTATTTTACAAGTGTCATTAAAATTTGTTTAAAAAAAAATTTCAGTTATGCAAGGCAAAGGAATGAGATCAAGAACATTCTTGCTTCTTTGCTATAGAGGGAGAAAAACCAGTAAAAGAAAACTTTGAAAATATAGAGACTTTAAATAATGGTACACCTTAATTTCTTTTTTAATTAAAAAAAAAACATAGAAAAGTATATGCATTCTGCTAACATATACATAAGTATATGTTACACATACTTAAGTATATATCTCAGTGAATTTCCACAAAGTAAGCACATCTACTCAACCACCACCCAGGTCAAGCAATAGCACATTTCCCAGAAGTCCTCATGGTCACACCAGTCACTACCCTCTCATCCCCAAAAGTAACTATTGTGACTTCTAATACTAGAGATCACTTTTGCCTGTTTAAGAACTTCATGTAAACAGAATCATACAATATGTACTCATTTGTGTCTGACTTCTTTGCTGAGCATTGTTTATGAGGTTCATCCATACTGTTGCATGTAGCAGTTGTTTGCTCAATCCTGAGTAGTATTTCACTGAGTAAGTAAAACACAATTTTTCCATTCTATTGTTTGTGGACATTTGGATTGTTCCTAGTTTTTGACCATTGTGAGTGCTTAAGAATATGAATATTCTTGTACATGACTTTCTGTTAAATTTATACCTAGAAGTGTTGAGTCATGGACTGCGCATTGTTCAGCTCTAATCGATACTGCCAAAGGATTTTCTAAAATTATCGTTATCAATTTACTTCCCCACTATCTTAGTTATCTAGTGCTGCTATAACAAAATTATCCAAAGTGGTTGGCTTTAACAAACAGAAACTTATTTTCTCACAGTTTAAGAGGCTAGAAGCCCAAATTCAGGGTGAATACTCTAGGGGAAGGCTTTCTTTCTCTGTTATCTCTGAAGCAAAATCCTTGTCTCTTTAGCTTCTGTTTCCTATTTCCTGTTTCCTTGGAGATCTCTGTGTGGCTTGACATCCATCTTCTCCCATCTCTGTTTGCTTAATCTGCTCATTTTATATCTTGTAAGAGGTTGACTCAAAACATACCCTACACTAATCCTGCCTCATTAACATAACAAAGACAGCAGATTACTAAATGGGATTATAACCACAGGCATAGAGGTTAGGATTTACAACACATATTTTGGGGGGATATAATTCAATCCATAACACCCATTAAGGATGTATGAGAGTTCTGGTTGCTCCACATCATTATCCAAATTTGGCATTGTCAATTTTTTAATTTTAGTTATTTTGAAGAGTTTGGAGTAATATCTCACTGTGGGTTTAATTTGTATTTCCCTGGTGACAAATGAGGTTGAGAACACTTTCAATGAGTTTCTGACAAGTGATTTTTTTTTTACATAGATATACTTTTTTGTGAAGTGCCCATGCAAGTGTTTTACAACATTTTTCTGTTATGTTTTCTATCTTGATGTTCCTGATTTGTTGTAATTTTTTTTTCCCCATTCTGGCTATGAGTCCTTTATTAGTTTATGTACGGCAAATATCTTCTCCCATTTTTTGGCTTGCCTTTTTGCTTTCTTAATATTATGTTTTTATCAATAGAAGTTTTAATATAATATAATTTATCAATATTTTTCTTTATAATTTGTGTTGTCTGTATCCTGATCGAGAAATCTTTCCTTATCCCAAATTCACGAAAGCATTCTCCTAGGTTATTTCTTTAAGCTTATTGTTTTACCTTTCACATTTAAATCTGAATACCACTTTGAATTGATTTTTGTGTATGGTCTGAATTTCCTCTGTCTTTTTGGGAAATACCAATTCTAATCAGTTATCCAGAGCAAGAGATAGAAAGATAGGAAGTCATACTAAAATGAAAACAAATTAAAAAGCACACAATTTAAGCATAAAGTAAGTATTAAAATATCATATATGTTTGGATTATTTGGGCATGAAAATAGGAAACTTATTGACAAAATAGGAAACCTTGGTGGGGCAGTGGTTAAAGTGCTGGGCTGCTAACTGAAACATCAGCAGTTCAAATCCACCAGCCACTCTTCAAGAGAAAGCTGTGGCGTCCATAAAGATTACAGCCTTGAAAACCCTATGGGGGCAGTTGTACTCTGTCCTATAGGGTCTATATGAGTTGGAATCGACTCGATAGCAATGAGTTTGGTTTGACTGATTATTTACAAGATATTTTGGCAGCTATGACTACAGAGTCAGCAGCTTTATTATGAAAGAATAAGAAACAAAATGACTTTTTTTGACAAAAGAAATTCACAATCTCTAGTTATTTACTGTGAGGGAGTAGGTAACTTCCTAGTCAGTGTAAGTTCAGGGACTTTAGCAAGGGTTTTGAAGTCCAAAAGTACTGTGTTTGTATCTCAGCTCTGCCACTTGCCAGATGCTTTTGCGGCCGTTATTTAACTTACTGTGCCTATGTTTTCTCATTGTAAAATGAAAATAATACCTACCTCACTGGCTTAAAGTGAGGAGGCAATTAGCTACCTTTCCGTTTTGTTCACTGTTGTGTCTCCAGCACTTAGAACACTACTTGCCAGGTAGTAAAGCTTAGTTAATGCACTCCACTGCTAACTGAAAGGTTGCAGGTTTGAACCCATCAGCAGCTCTGTGGCAGAAAGATGTGGCAATCTGTTTCTGTGAAGGTATATACAGCCTTGGAAATCCTATGCGGCAGTTCTACTCTGTGCTATAGGGCCACTATAAGTCCAAATCGACTCCAGCTTCAGGTTTGCTTTTTGTTTTTTCGGTTTATATTTTTAGGGGCTTGCAAATACTAGGAGTCCCTGAGTGGAGCAAATGGTTAAGCAGTTGGCTGCTAGCTGAAAGAATGGCTATTTGAGCTCATCTAGAGTCACCTCAGAAGAAAAGCCTGTCTATCTACTTCCAAAAAATCAGCCATTGAAAACTCTATAAAGCACAGTTCAACTCTGACACACCTGGAGTTGCTCACCATGAGTGGAAACCAACTTGATAGCAACTGTTTTGTTTGATTTTTATTTTTCCGCATCTGTGTTACTTTATTATTAGTTGTCTACATTCTAATTGGAGCCCTGGTGGTGCAGTGGTTAAGTGATATGGCTGCTAACCAACAGGTCAACAGTTCAAATCCACCAGCTGCTCCTTGGAAACCCTATGGAGCAGTTCTACTCTGTCCTATAGGGTTGCTATGAGTCCGAACACACGTGATGGCAATGGATTTTTTCCCCCTTTGGACACTCTAATTAGACTAAGTTTAGAGGCTTTATTGAGGATAAGAGCAATAGATCATGAGATAACTGGGAAAACAGGAAAACTAAAGGCTGTCTACTTTCACAATTTTGTGAAAGCCAAATTAGATGAGACAGCTTAATGTTGATACCTAAGAAGAAAGTAGAATATCATCATTTTTAAATGTCCTTGAAGGTCCAAAAAAAGAGAGTAATTAGCATACCTTTACAGCTCAGCTGCTAACCAAAAGGTCAGCAGTTTGAATTCACCAGCTGCTCGTTGGAAATCCTATGGGGCAGTTCTACTCTGTCCTATAGGGTCACCATGAGTCAGAATTGACTCAACAGCAACAGATTTGGCTTGGTTTTTTGGTGCCTCTCAAAGTGTAGGCCTCAGCCCACGACCAACAGCGTCAATATTACCTGGGAATTTGATAGAAATGCAGAATCTCAGGGACTTCCCCAAACCTACTGAATCAGAACCTGTGTTTGAACAAAATCCTCAAGTGACTCCTATGCACATTAATGTCTGAGGACCACTGAGTCAGACAATTAAAGTATCTAGTGATGTTATGGCCCACATTTTTCAAATAAAGTTAAGATTGGAAGCAGGAAGAGATAGAGGGGCCTAGATGAAGAAATGACAAACATTCTATTCAATTCATTCAATTCATTTGTTAGCAAGGTCATTTTTACTGCACATTCCAGAACTGGGCAATGCATGCTCTCAGCCTGGGTTATTTATCTTTCCACTCCCCCCAGCCCCCCTTTTTTTTTTTCACTCTTGCTCAATAGTTTAAAACAAAGATTATAATGATTAGATCTTACCTTTACTTTTGATTTCTATCTTAGCACCAAGAGGACTGCAGATAAGCTGAAGGAAGAAAGAATAGGGAAGGAAAGAGACAAATTCTCTTTAAAAAGTCACAGCTGACATGTTAGCTTGATGTCTCATTCAGTCACTGATCCAGTCACAAACTATTCTCCTTCTCAACCTCTGACTTAGAGTTCTAAATCCTCCATCTGTAACTGCTATGTCTTACCTTTGAAGAGAAGAATAGTATGAATGGATTGGCTTATGGGGTTTCTAACAAGTCCTTTTTGTCCATTAGTTTGTGGTGGTAAACTCTGGTGAGTAAAATAAGTGAAATCGGTGACCCAAACTACTGTAGTTGTCTCCAAACCTAAAAATTTGTGTATCACTAGATGATTTGATCTATTTTGTTGGCTGTCTTGGTTAAAGGATGTTTGTAAGGTAATAATACTAGTTACAATTACTAATATTTATGGTTTGACTACCATATGACAGGCATTGTGTTAAGTGTCTTGGATATATTCCCACATTTCATTTTCTCATTAATATGGTTAACTGATTATAGGGAGACCTTCTGATATCAGTATTCATTAACTGAGTCTCAGCGGTTAACAGAAAGTAAAAGTTGCTATAACACAAAATATCCACTAATAAATTGGCCACTTTCAGAAGGAATTCCCACTCAGTCATCACTTTCACTTAATGTTAACATCTGTCCCAGTCCAAGAGCCAACATTTTTCTCCTTCAGTTTCTTGTATCAAACATTGTATCAAACATCCAGCAACACAGTGAAAACCAGTGGTGAAAAGCAATCATGGATCTTGGAAAAGATACAGATTTCATGAAGCTGAGGAAAAAATATTGGAAAATTGTTCAAATCACGGGGCAAAGATCCTGACAAATGAGGATCTGTTAGAGTACTTAACAACTAGACCAGAGAAAATCAACAAACTCTTGACAAGATGTGCTCTTCAGAAAAGAAACTTTTACATATGAAAAGATTATAATCCAGCTTTAAAAGCCAAATCTGAAGTGAATAGTGTCTGTCATGCTATCATACAATTTCATCCAAAAACAAAAATTATGCCAAAAATTAATACTTGATTATTATTTATTTATGCTAAGAAATAGCATTTTTTGCAATGTTAACTATGAATTACAATAAAATTATTTTTATAGGTTTTACCTTGAATATTTAAAGACAAATTTCCAAACGATTTTATAATTTGCAATGAATTTTTATGTTATTTAAGGTGAATTCATTTTAAAAAGTTTCTTTTTTTCCCAGTATCAATCCTCCTCAGTTGGGGAGGATTTCCTGTGTTACTATTACCCAGTTTTACTTATGGAAACCTGAGGTTTGACATGGCTATATAACGCGACCAAAATCACAACCAGGCATTGACCCAGAGATGCAAGATCTAATCTTGGTCCTATAGAGTACTGCTACCAAAGTTAGCATTCTAAAATCATTCTAATAATAAGAATTTGACCAATGAAGTCAATGAGATTGTACAGAGGAACTTTAAATCCCTGACTTCTAACATTGTTGAAAGTAATATGAAGTTATGTGATGTAAAATGGGACCTCTGGGTCTCACTGAATTTATTATTTGGAGATCAGGGTGCTTCTTTCTTTTTTGAGAAACTGAATGTAAGTGGCACTGAAAGAAAATGCTTTCTAAAAGTATGATATTCAGTGAATCACTTACTACAAAGAAAATTCGGAAGATTAGAGAACATGTGGAACCATAAAACCATGTAATCCAAGGCCAACACTACACTCTTCTCATTTATGGACTGTGAATATGTGATTGATTACACATTCAAATTGAAATAAATGGTCCAGTGCCTGTGGGAACTCCAGATGCAACCTTCCATTTAGAGGCATATCTGTGAGACTTTACAGGTGGACACGCTAATTGCAGCAGTGACAAGTCCCCTCATAACATACACTGCTGTGACAAATGGGATTATGTGTTAGGCATTACTTCTTTTAATCTCATTTCCTAAAACACAAAGTTTTGTCCTTTCCTCCTTATTACAGTATTTTTTTGCAAATAACTTGTGACTTATATCTTTGATTGACAACTGTGCCCTCCTCCAACGAAGTATTTTCTTAAGCATGCTACGCTAATTTTTTTTTTTACAGCAACATGTAAAACAAATTATCATAGCTGCTCTTATAAAAATACCTCACAAGAGGAGGGCGTGGTTTGTGTCTTAGGCTGTGTCTCTAGAGAACCAAAACTAGTGGAGCATTTATACAGCGAGAGACAGAGACAGAGACACAGAGAGAGATTTAGCTCAAGGAATGGCTCACACAACTGTGGAGGCTGACAAGTCCCAAGTCCATGGGTCAGGCATAAGGCTGGAAGCTTCTCCTGACTCATGTAGCTGCAGGGGCTGACTAACCCAAGATCAGCAGGTAAGACAGCAGGCTGCATGTTCACAAGCTGCAGAGGCTAATGAATCCCAAGACGAGCAGTCAATATGGCAGGACACTGGCTCAAGTTCCAAGACTCGGACTTCAGACGAGGAAGAGCCGGATGCAGGATCCAGAGTAAGCAAAAGCCAGTGAGCTTTGCCAGAACATCCATATGTTTTGGGTGCAGGCCACATCTTTAAGGAAACTTGCTTACAACTGATTGCCTGATCACAACAGATCACATCACAAAAGTGATTACATTATATCACAAAATGGAGGATAACTATATCATTACATAACTGACAAACTACATCATTACATAACTACTAAACCACTGAGAATCATGGCACAATGAAGTTAATACACAACTTTAACCGTCACAGTGTACCACTTATCAACTTGCCACCTGTACACATCTCCTTAAACCATACACAATCTCTAAATAAAGATAATTACAAAGTCATACTTGTGCTTAACGTGATGCAACTAATGAGTGTAAAACCAAAAACACACTAGCCTCATTTATATATTATATTTTATAAGTGAAGAGAACAAAAGTATCTGATGCACACATACAAGGAAGGAATACTCATAACAATTACAGTCCTTGTTTCTGCAACTGGTCATGTGATTGTAACTGGTATTTAAAACTACCTTCTTCAACCACCCATTCTGTATTCCCTTTGCCCTCAGCAAGCACCTCAGCTAGTCATGGTTCTTTGCCTGGTAGGGTGACCCAAATCTTCATTCCTGAAGGATCTGGGCCATTAGTTGTCATGTCAAAATTGGGTTGCTGTAGTTTTCCATTGATTTTACTCACAGGGCATGGAAGTACTAAGAGACATCTTAAGGGATATCCTCTTTTCCAAAAATACTCTTCTTTACCTCCATTATGTAATATCAATCCTATTTCCTCTTTGTAATCAGGATCAATCACACCAGTTAGTACATTAACACCATCCTTTGTCTGTTGATCCAGAGGCATGTGGAGCTCAAAGTGGTCGGGTGGCATTCTTAACTTCCGATTCAATTGAATCATTGTTGCCTCTCCTGGTGGGAGCATTCCTCCCTTTGAAACTAAGACCCCTAGACCCACAGAGCATAGGATTCTTGGGACAGGAAGCAAAAATTTTACAAGTGGGTCACTAGGGGTAATAGTGGATGGTTCCACTCCCATTTCTACTCCTTTATTCCTAGACCCATGAATCCTGGCTATGGGAGAAAAAGTACCATATAATGGACACTGGTATAGAGCATACACAGCCTCTTGGAGAACGTTGCCCCTACCCTGCAAGGTATTATCACTTAACTGATGCCATAATTGTGTCTTTAGAAAGTCATTCCATTGTTCTATCAAGCCAGCTTCTTCAGGATGTTGGGGAACATGGTAAAATGAGTGAATTCCATGAGCATGGGGCCATTGCTGCACTTCATTCACTGTGAAGTGAGTCCCTTGATCTAAGGTGATGCTGTGTAGGATACATGATGGTGGGTAAGGCATTCTGTGATTCCACAGATGGTAGTTTTGGCAGAAGCATTGCATGTAGGGAAGGCAAAAAATATCCAGAGTAAATGTCTAATCTGGTAAGAACAAAATGCAGTCCTTTCCGTGATGAAAGTGGTCCAATGTAACCAAACTGCCACCAGGTTACAGACTGATCACCTCCAGGAATAGTGCCATATCAGGGACTCAGTGTTGGTCTCTGCTGCTGGCAGACTGGGTACTCAGCAGTGGCTGTAGCCAAGTCAGAATTGGTGAGTGGAAGTCCATGTTGCTGAGCCCATGCATAAGCTCCATCCCTGCCACCATCGCCACTTTGTTCAAGAGCACATTGGATAATGACAGGAGTGGATGGGGAAAGAGGATGACTGGTTTCCACAGAACACATCATCCTATTTGCTTGATTGTTAAAATCTGCTCTGTTCAGCAGAGGATTGTTAAAATTCTCCTCTGCTCAGGTAAGCATTCATATAAGACACAAATATCTTCACTTCTTTCACTCATTCAGAGAGGTCTATCCACATACCTCTTCCTCATACTTCCTTGTCTCCAATTTTCCAATCATGTTCCTTCCCAGTCTGACTATCGAGCCAAACCATTGGCCTTGTCCATGAATCGGTATACAATCTCACATCTGGCTATTTCTCCTTCAAAGCAAAGTGAACAACCAGGTGCACTACTCGAAGTTCTGCCCATTGGGAGGATTTCCCTTCATCATTGTCCTTCAGGGAGGTCTCAAAAAGGGGCTGCAGTGCTGCTGCTATCTACTTTCCAAGGGTGCCTGCATATCGCACAGAATCATCTGTAAACCAGGCACGAGGTTTCTCTTCCTCAGTCAGTTGATCATAAGGATTACCCCATGAGGCCATAGGTGCAGAGTGGGAGAGGACAAGTAATGTGACAGGAGTGGAGACTATGAGCATTTGGCCCACTTCCTCATGCAACTTACTTGGGTCTTCAGGTTCTGCTCGAGCCAGATCTCACATATACCACTTCCATTTAATGATGGAGTACTGCTGTGCATATCTGAATCTATGGCTCTGTGAGTTGGACAGGATCCAGTTCATGATGGGCAGCTCAGGCCACATGGTGACTTGATGACCCATGGTTAAGCATTCAGTTTCTACTAAGGCCTGGTAATAAGCCAAAAGCTGTTTCTCAAAAGGAGAATAGTTACCTGCAGAGGATGGCAAGGCTTTGTTCCAAAATCCTAAGGGCCTGCACTGTGATTCACCATTGGGGCTTACCAAAGACTCCAGACAGCATCTCTATCTGCCACAGGCACTTCAAGCACATTGGATCAGCCAGATCATATGGCCCAAGTGGCAGAGCTGCTTGCACAGCAAGCTGAACCTGTTGCAGAGCCTTCTCTTGTTCTGGGCCCCATTCAAAACTAGCAGCTTTTTGAGTCATTTGATAAATTGGGTGGAGTAGTGCACCAAAATGAGGGATATATCACCTCCAAAATCATAAGAGGATCCACAGGTATTGTGCCTCCTTTTTAGTTGTGGGAGGGGCAGATGCAAGAACTTATCCTTCACACCACTGGACCCCTAGAAATTTCCCTGAGGTGGAAGGTGCCGGAATTTTTGTTGTATTAATTTACCACCCTCTAGCAAGCAAATGTTTTACCAATAAATCCAGAGTCATTGACTCTTCCTCCTTACTAGGTCCAACCAACATAATATCACCAACATAATGGACCAGTGTGATGTCTTGTGGAAGGGAAAAGCAATTAAGTTCTCTGCAGACTACATTGTGACATAGGGCAGGAAAGTTGATGTAGCCTTGAGGTAGGCAACTGAAGGTATATGGCTGGCCTTGCCAGCTTAAGGCAAACTATTTCTGGTGGTCCTTCAAAACCAGAATTAAGAAAAAGGCATTGGCCAGATCAATAGCTGCATACCAGGTACAAAGAGATGTATTAATTTGCTCAAACAATGAAACCACATCTGGAAGAGCAGCTGCATTGGAGTCACCACCTGGTTAAGTTTACAATAATCCGCTGTCATTCTTCAAGATCCATCTGTTTTTTGCACAGCCTAAGTGGAGAATTGAATGGTGATGTGGTGGGGAATTACCACCTCTGCATCCTTCAAGTCCTTGATGGTGGCAGTAATTTCTGCAATCCCTCCAGTAATGCAGTATTGCTTTTGGTTTACTATTTTCCTAGTTAAGGGCAGTTCTAACGGCTTACACTTGTTTTTTCCTTCCATAATAGCCCTTACTCCATTTGTCAGGAATCCAATGTGAGGGTTCTGCCAGTTGCTGAATATATCTATTCCAATTATGCATTCTGGAACTGGGGAAATCACTACAGAATGGGTTTAGGGACACACGGAACTCACTGTGAGATGAACCTGAGGTAAGTCTCCATTAATAACCTGACCTCCATATGCCCCCACTCTGACCAGTGGGCCACAGTGACATTTTGGGTCTCTTGGAACTAGCATCAGTTCAGAGCCAGTATCAAGTAACCCCAAACAGTCTGATTATTTCCTTTTACTCAATGACCAGTCACTCTCGTACATGGCCATAGATCCCTTTGGGAAAGGTTGGGAGAAAGATTAACAGTATAAATTTTTGGCAGTGTAGTAGGGTTCTTCCTCAAGGGGACCTGACCCCTCTTTATTCAGGGAGTCATGAGTCTCTAAGCTGGCTCAAGTCTGGGAATTTATTGAGAGGCTGTGACTCTCTCTTCTGGTGATTTGAGTTAGACTGCCATTCACTTGACCTAGAATTCTTCCACTTGTACAGTTCAAGGAAATATTTAGTAGATCTCCCATGTATTTCACTCTTAGGAAAACCATGACTAAGTAGTCAATGCCATAAATCCACATAAGTCAGACTATTCTGGTAACTGTTTTGACTCCACTGTCCATTACAGTAACCAAGTCCACTTTGTCTTTGTTGACTGAGTGCTGCCACTTGGCCCCTCCCACCATGGAGTCTAATCAGCCCCATTGTAGTTAGGTGTTTTAGTTCAGTTAGGGCAGTTTCCACTGTGAAATCTGACTTACATAATATAGCAATCACAGAAGTCTTCAAGGATGCTGAAGCTCCCTTCACAAATATGTTCCTCCCCATTGTGGTAAAAGGTGTGTCCTCAGGGCACTCCATGTGTGGGTCTGTGGGTCTAACCTGATAAATCCACTCTAACATCCCAATTTCCCTAAGCCTTTGGATACCTTCTTCTACAGTATACCAAGGCAGGTCTGGTACTTCAACTTGATTTAGAGTAGGCTACCATGTAATCCGTGCTTTAGTGATGCAACCAAATAAATTATTAGATCCTTTCTTAATCTCTTGAGCTGAAAATTGAATGAACAATTTGTGCTTAGTGGGCCCATATCAATAAACTCAGACTTATCCGACTTTATGTTCCTTGCACCATTATCCCACACCTTTAATAGCCATTCCCACACATATTTCAGAGATTTCTGTTTGGACATATTAGAAAAGTCAAACAGTTCTTTTAGAGTGTATTATACCTCCTCCTGGGTCACACTTTGTACTTCACCTTTTGAGGCTCACTGGGACTTAAGTCTAGTTAGAGTTCTAGAAGCCAAAATGAGTGGCAGAGATGTGTTCTGAGAACATTCAGCAATTTTTGTAAGGCATCTGCCTCATGCAATGCCCCAGGCAGTGACTCAGATGCTGTCCCAGGTGATCCCTCAAAAAAAAAGACTCTTCAGACACAGGTGGGTTAATCTCATCAGATGGGGATAGAACAGCTAATAATTTTACTGAGGAGGGTGACTTAGCAGACAAAGATGGAGTAATCTCTTCAGATGGGAACAAGAGGGATGGTTGTGTTGGCAGGAGTGATTCAATGGAATTTAGAGGCTCAGTGTCCCCAGCTTCCAGATTATCTGCCCTTATGTCCCCATCCCAAGTTTGAGAATCCCATTTATTCCCAATAAATGACCTCACTGTAACTTCAGACACTGTTCGAGGTTGGGAATTCTATTGGCATTGTAATTCAGCCACTCTTACACTGAGACACTGGGTTTGGTTTTTGGCAATAACAGCTCTGTTACCACAAGAAATAAAGCTTTCTTTCAGTGCACAAGCGGCAACTTTGAGGTAGTTTATGTGGCACTTGTGCTATGATTCTGAAGCCCTGATCTCATCTTTTATTTCACCACTTTGTCTAGCAAAAGTAGGGCCAACCAACCTGCTTCCTTATACTTCTCATTTTGATAAAATTGTAGAAAAGTATCAAACATGCGATTACCCAGAGCCTTGCCTCTCACCAATACTTGATCTATTGGTGGTGATGTTTTGCATATTTCTATTGCCACCTCATGCCATGGATTAGCAGTGCCCTGTTTACTACTGCAAGCAGAGTCATCAACATTTTTAAGTCTAACCAGACTTGAGAAGCAATTTAGAAAACTCATCATTACGATTTTATTTCTCTGGAACCACTCTCAGTACCAAATGTCTTAGGCCAGGTTCTCGAGAGAAGCAAAACGAGTGAAGCATGTGTGTGTGTGTGTGTGTGTGTGTGTGTGTGTGTGTGTGTGTAGAGAGAGACAGAGATTTACCTCAAGAAAATGGCGCATGCAGTTGTAGAGGCTGGCAAGTCCCAAGTCTGTGGGTCAGGCATCAGCCTGGAGGCTTCTCCTGACTCATGTAGTTTCGGAGGCTAACAAATCCAAGATCTGCAGTTAAGACAGCAGGTGCTGGCTCACAAGCTGAACAGGCTGACGAATCCCAAGACTGGCAGGCAATACAGCAGGCCAGTGGTCAAGTCTCAAGAACCAGGGGTCAGATGATGATGATCTGGATGCAAGATTCAGAGTGAGCAAAAGGCAGTGAGCTTGGTCAGAATGTCCATATGACTGGATGCAGGCCACACTTCCCAGAAAACACATTACAGGTGGTTGACTGATCACATCAGATTACATCACAGAGGTGATTACATTATATCACAAAATGGGGGATAACTACATAACTGCCAAATTACACCATTACATAACTGTTAAACCACTGAGACTCATGGCCCAGCCAAGCTGACACTCAACCTTAATCATCGTAGTTGGCAAACAACATTGAAGTCACATGTTATTTGCCTAAAAGTATGATATATACATTAATATTACATATTGAGGGAAGATAATCTTCCTCAAGTTTTTAGTTAGACCAGCATAATATTCTTGAATGAGAGGAACAGGACTATTTCTTATGGCCCATTATCAGAGATCCAAGTGGCAAAAAATTAAATGTAATTGTGCTAGAAATGCAAGCAGCAAAAATAAGATATTTTACTGCTGAGAGAAACAGACTTGAACTTGGGAAATTAGCTGTCGAACAATATCAATCTAAATTTGAGAATCAATTAAGGAAAGTTAATCTCTTAGGAAGAGCTAGGGTAACAAAGAAATTTCAAGACACAAAATAAAATGCTTTGTAATGAAAATACATTAGTATAATACATAATTCTACATAATAGCTAATATTTATGGAGACTAATGTTTAGTTGTACCTATTCACAAGAGTGAAGTTATAGCATTTTAGATGAACGGTCAACTATGCACACACACAAGGGTAAAACTGTATTTAAACTGGAATGTCTACAGCATAGTTGCATAGAATGGGTGGATTAAGTTATACACAACTATATAAACACGTAGTAATTTGAAGGACAGTTCAGATAAGTCTTGACAAAATAATGTTTTAATAACAGTAATAATCACAGACACACCACCATGGATATGGCTTTCTGGTGAACAAATAGTGAATGAATGAATGAAACATTCAGTCAACAACTAAGGTATAAAGCTCCCAAACAAAACTGAGAAATACTGAAAGTATATGAACACAAGGAAGTCTATTGATGAATGTTTATATATGCATGGAAAAAATAGAGCAACCACCCCATCAGAATATATGTGGACACATCAACGGAAGTGTCTCAAAAGCCCTGACACTGCAGATAATAGCCTGCAACATCTGGTCATATCTTATCAGCTTGGGAAAATCCATCTGACCAAATAATTCTCATCATTTTCTGTGTCCACTGGAACAATTCTCTCCTCTACTAGAGACTGGAGTGCTGGCCAAAGTCACAGTCACCTCATTCATAAGATTCAACCAAGGGAATGTATGCATAAAGATTTAAACAGACACTAAAACAAATGCCACTTCAACCTATACCACATTTCAAATAAATTCATCAAATTTCTAATTCCCACCACATATGCTGAACACTATTTGGGGCAGCATAAGGGAATTTAGAGTATGGTTTTTCAGTTTCTAAACGATATTAAGTTCATTGGGCTAAGTGCAGAAGACAAAAACAAGATAAAACCTAGTTACCAGGAAAGCCTGGTTAAGAACGAATAAGAAAAAATAGTCTAAGCAGTCACAGGGATCACAGATTAAACACAAATTTGTTAGACTTATGCTTTCATATTATAAAATACCTAAGAGTAGCATGAATGGGAAGATGGGAGCTAGAAAGTATTTTTCCCTCAAAATTAACATGAGGACAATCTTGATCAAGAGCATTCTGAGGCTTTATACCACATTTTTAAAAAAAGGAGAAACAGGGAAGCATCTTAGGAAGAATAAGAAATAATTTAAATATGGTAAGCCCTAAAATGAGACATTAAAGATGTTTAGACAAGGGAAGAATTAATTCTGTCTTCTGAGATGCTTAAACTCTCACTTATTTCAGAGTAATATAAAATGAAATATTTGTTTACTGATTTTAGGTAGAATGGAATTCTGTAACTCTTTTATGGGAGGATAATATCGAAACGTCTATAACTACAATGAATGGAATAATAAAAAGACAACACTAACAAGTGTTGGTGACGATGTAGAGAAATTGGAACTCTCATACACTGCTGGTGGGAATGTAAAATGGTGAAGTTGTTTTAGAAAATAATTTAGCAGTTTCTCAAAAAGTTAACCATAGAGTTACCATGTAACACAGAAATTCTACTCCTGGGTATACACCCAAGAAAACTGAAAATTTCTGTCCACATAAAAACTTGTATACAAATGTTCATAGCATCATTATTCATAATACTCAAAAACTAGAAACAACTCAATTGTCCATCAAAGGGTGAACGGGTAAACAAAATGTGGTATATCCATGTAATGGAATATTATTAGGCAATAAAAAGAAATGAAGTACTGATACATGCTACAATATGGCTAAACTTTGAAATCATTATGCTAAGTAAAAGAAGCCAGGCACAAAAAGTCACATATTGCATGATTCTATTTATATCACATATTCAGAATACGATATCTATAAAGACAGATAGTTGATCAGTGGTTGCCAGAGAGTGGGGGAGTGGGGTACAGAATGGAGAATAACAGCTAATGGATATGGAGTTTATTTTGGGGGTAATGAAAATATTTGAATGACATGGTGGTGATTTTTTGCATAACGTTGTGAACATACTAAAAACCACTGAATTGTACACTTTAGAAGAGTGAATTTTATGGTGCATAATTATATCTCATGGAAACCCTGGTGGCATAGTGGTTAAGAGCTACACCTGCTAAACAAAAGGTGCCACCAGGCGCTTCATGGAAACCATATGGGGCAGTTCTACTCTGTCCTACAGGGTCGTTATGAGTCGGAATCCACTCAATGGCAACGGGTACGGGCAGGGTAATTATATCTCAAGGAATATTTGGGTGGTGCAAACGGTCAAGTGTTCAACTACTAGCCGAAAGTTTGGTGGTTCAAACTCACCCAGAGGTATCTAGAAAGATATGACTGGCAATTTGTTTCCAAAAGGTCACATCCTTGAAAACCCTACAGTTTTAATCTGCACACATGGGGTCACTATGATTAGGAAACAGCTCAATGGAATCTAACAGCAATAATTTTAAAATCTGTATAAATGAATAACTAATATTAGAAAAATAATAATATATTATCAGGAAAATAGCTATTGTGTTTTGGGGGAAAATGTTTTATCTTACAATGTAAAATTCTACAGTTTACATAATATTCATTAAAAGGATTGTGCAGATAAGCTGTTCCCCATTTTTTAGAAAAGATTGAATAAATAGAAAGAGACTGAAATTACAAGATTAGTAATACATACTTCCTGCCTATGTGAATTTCCCAGTAGAGAAGACAGACTTACAGACAAATAACTACAATACTATGAAATGCATGGACATGAATAAAGAGATATATAGTTTCTCTATGAGTTGGACTTGACTGGACGGCACACGACAATAACAACACAAAGTATTATAACATGGAGGAGAAAGGATCTAATTCTGGGTGGTATCAGGGCTTAAGGACCTTTAAAGACAGAATAATTTAATCCGAGTCTTGATGCAAGAACACATTTTCACCAGTCACACAAGATGAAGGCCAAGCATTTCAAGCTGTGGAAACCCATGCAGTGACATAGAAGTCTGAGACTGTGCACCTTCAAGTCATTCTGTTGGTCCAGAACTCAAGAGTTTTTGCAGAAGAGGAGTTGATGAGGCACAAAAGGCTTTGTCCTTACACAGAAAGAAACTTTGAGCTATATTCTATGGGATAGGAAGAGCCACCAAAGATATTATTCAGGCATGTAAAATATTCAGATTTTCACCTTGGATAAATCATGCTGGCAGCAGTGTGGAGCAAGGATTGGAAGAATCCAAGACTGGAGGCAGGGAAGTCCTCAGGACAACAAGTGGTTAAGGCAAGAAGATGATGAAGCACTACTAGTAGGGAAAGGTGACTAGTTTGAGGTTCTTAGAGATGGACCGTGGGCTGAGGGAAGAGGTGGAATTGAGAATGACTCATCTCTGACTAAGGCAGGAAGAACATCAAGGTTTGTTTGTGTTTGCATTTCTAATAAAATTGTATTTAAATTTTAATGTTTATTTTGAGTGTTTGTTCCAGGTGTAGAAATCTAATAGGTAGTCACAGTTTTCAGTCTGTAGCTTGGAGGAGAAAGTCTGGGCTTAAGATATGAATTGGAGGGGTTGTTAGAACATAGTGAAGTTATGGGAATGGATGAAATTGTCCCAGAAGAACAGACAGAGTAAAAGAAAAGAGGGCAAAAGACCAGAAACCACCAGAAGCCTAGATTATGGATAGGACGGCATAGAGCTTGACACATATTGCTCAATAACAATTTGTCAGATGAATGTACCAAAGAATATCATGTTTGGCCCCAAGGACAGCAGTTGGGATTAGGGGATGAGTATGGAATCAACAAAGAGAGATGCCTCAGAATGTTCTTTTCTAGTTGTTTGTATATCACAATGAGAAATAAAAGTCAATCTTGTTCAACATTCTAGGCATATAACTTTGGGGGTTTTCAATTCAGAGATAGGATTTCCCAGGAAGTGGGTATGAATAGAGAAGGGGCCGAAGACTGACTCCTGGGCAAGAAGAGGAGGTAGACCCAGCAACACAGAGAGAGAAAGGGCACCCAGTGATGTAGGGGAAAAGGCAAGCCAGTGAGGTGTGCTCAAAGCCAAGTGAAGAAAACAAAAGGGAGATGGTCAGAAAGGGGTGAAAGCCTAACTACAGTGGGTTCAAGAAAGAGTGCTGGGAGGGAGTAAAAGAAGTGAGTTGAAGTGAAAGATCCAGGCAAAGAATGAGGAAGTGAAGAAAACAGATACAGAGTTCTACCCCTAGAGAATGGGCAAAACTAAGATGGGGTGTGGACTTACGGGATAGCTTTTTTCTTTTTTTTAACATGGGAGCTATTACAGCATATTTTTGTGCTGATGGGAACAATTTAGTACAGAAAGAAAGGATGAAGATGCAGAAGAGAAAAGGGATCAACAGAGCCTTACAAAAGTTAAGGGGAGTCAGGACCTGATATATGACTGGAGGAGAAGGAACAACGATTATCCCCTGGAAGAGCGGGAAAGGCACAGCATGTAGGTTGTAGGAAGATACAGAAAGCTTGATAGAGATTTGATGAATTCTCATTTCATAGAAAAGAAAAAAGAGTAATAAGTAACTTTCCAAGAACCAGAAAACCAGGCTAGTTAATTTCATTTCTACTTTAACATTGGACTAAATGGGACATAGTATCATTCCTTAAAAATTAATAACATATTTGTAAAGTAGATCCAGTCTTAGTATGTGAAAGAGTAAAAATACTACAAAATTTGAATTTAGGAGGTAGTAAGTTTTTACATATCAAATAATATGGAAAGATTTGCATGGGAATCCATGTGAAGTAACCTTTAACACAACTGGAAGATTTCTTCGGCCAGTTGACAGGCCTGACATTAAACAGGAAGCCACCAACAGCAATATTAACTTTAGGGATACATATCCAAATCAAACTAGCTCAGAAGGGTACATTTCCTTGCAAAATAAATAGAAAATAAATGGCCTAATAGTTGTCTTACTAGTAATAGTGTGTTTTTACAAAAAACTTCTAAGTAACTACAATTTATTTTATTTAGGTGACATTCAAAAATGCTTTGTCAATGAATATATGAATTGATGAATAAATCTTGAAGAAACAATGAGGAGCTTTCTGAAGCCTATGAATAGTTGAATTATTCTGTATACATGACATAACTCTCCTTTTACAGCATTGCTTGTTTGGATCCTCAAACAGAAAAAAAAATTTTTTTACAAGCTCTAAATTCATTACCTTTGGTAGGAAAAAAAAAGATTAATTTATCTGAATAGTCATATTTTTACTAAATGTTGGAAAAAGAGGAGCAGTCAATGTGATAGAGATTTCAAAAAGCATTAGAAGATATTGTTTTGACATCTAAATTTAATGCTGAATGGATGATAAATATGGTTATCATTATCACTATTCATGTTTTTACTGATTTGAGACTGGGTTCTCTTTACAGTTATGATTATTTTTTCTTTCCTTTAAATAAGGAAGTTAGGATACTGTCTCCACTCTATGAGATGATGATGTGGCTTTAAAAACTTGTATTTTTCGGTCCAAAAGGGGAAATAATAATATTTAAATATAGCACTTTGCACATACCCATTGCTGTCAGGTCAATTTTGACTCACAGCAACCCTATAGGACAGAGTAGAACTGCTACACAGGATTTCCAAGGATCTGCTTGTGGATTCGAACTGCTGACCTTTTGGTTAGCAGCTAATGTCTTAATCACTGTGCCAGAAGGGCTCCACTTTGTGCACAGTGATAGTCAATATAAATGAATAAAAAATGTGTAACATAGTAAACTATCAATCCAAGAATGCATTGGAAAATAGCAACTTTAAGATCAGTTGAGAACAGTGCAGTGATTACATATGAACAAATTCTAACCAACAGACCAGATATTGTGCTATGTATTAGATTTTTTAAAAAGTAATAGAATTACTGTTTATTCAACCAAGTGCAAAAATACAAAGAAAAAATATCTCTGGGACTCCAAAAGCCAATCTTCTAGCTCAGATAAGAGCTGAGTCAGTTTTTACCCCTTTACTCCAAATAAATGTGTCATAAGTGCTTGGTAGGAAGAAAAACAAGCAAGCTTTAAAAATAATCTTTCTTTAGTCTCAGGCATAAAAAATAATTGCTTTTTCTTTAACTGGTAGTAACTTGATTATAGGCCATAAATAATCGTTTAACAAATAAAAACTGTTTAAATTTTTAAAGTAAATTTGGCTCTTGTTTTATACTAAAGAGCATATTTACTCAAGTCATGAACTCACTTTTGGAATTTGAGTATAAGTAAAATGACAATTTATAAGTTGCAAATTATTCATTCTTCCTAGGTCTTTAAACAAATGGACTCATTATTTTAGGTTAATTGCTTAAGATAGTCTCAGTTTGAAATCCCATACTGATAGTTTAGTGATCTTTTAAAATTATGTATATTGCCATCATCTACTTAAGGGTCAAATATTCTTTTTGAAGTAAAAAAAATAGCGTTACAACTTCAAACAAACGTTGATGTCTCTGATATTAGCCATCCACTAAGTTCCACTTCATTGTTGTGTGTTACTGAGTCAATTCTGACTCGCAGCAACACTATAGGACAGAGTAGAACGGCCCTATAGGGTTTCCTAGGCTGTAATCTTTATAGGGAAGCAGAAGCCCTGGTGGTGCAGTGGTTAAGACCTTGGCTGCTTATCAAAAGGTTGGCAATTTGAATCCATCAGTTGCCCCTTGGAAACCCTATGGGGCAATTCTACTCTGTCCTATAAGGTTGCTGTGAGTTGGAATCACCTCCAAGACAGTGGGTTTGGGTTTTTTTAATCTTTATAGAAGCAGATCATCAGGCTTTTCTCCCAAAGAGTTGCTGGATTTGAACCACCTACCTTTTAGTTAGCAGCTGGACACTTAACCGTTGCACCACCAAGGCTCCTTAGTGGTCCTCTTTAAATCTACCTAAAAAGTAATCCATAGTGTTCTCTTAATTTCTTGTTTTTTAAAAATCTGTTTTATATTAATCATTTCACGTTGTGTTAAAAATATGCAAAGATTCTAGGAACTCATACACAAAATTATATACCCATTCTTGCTCTTGGCTTACCTTTGCCAGGTAAATTATTACATGGGCTTCTTGCTATATCACAATATATACAATGAACATTGTTAGGGTACTGGAATTTGATGACTTCAGATGAATTAACATATTCCAGTGTGTAAGCTTTATTCAAGTTGACAAGTTTTAAAACCAATGTAGTCTTTAGAGAGTCTTTAGAGTATTTGGCTTGTCAGGCCCTTAAGTACAGATGTCTAGGTTTACCTGACATTCCTATTATTTTCATACCATAAGCAAGAATCTCCACAAAAATTATATTTACAGCAGAACCTCTGATAAGAGAACAGTTTTGATACTGTATCAACTTTCAGCTGCAAATGACAGAAAACCCAACCCAAACTGCAGATGTAGATTGGGTTAATTAACTGGAAGAAGAGAAGGAGGGTAGACCTTACAGGCATTTTAATCCTGTGGCTCTGGCTCCATTTTTCTCCTCATAATAGAAGTTTCAACTTCAGGATAGTAGCAAAACAGCTGTAGAAGAACCATGACAACGTTCAGGGGGTGGGGGTGGGGTAACTGATAATCTCTCTCATTGTGATGGTGCACCTTTCTCAGATGCTTCTTAAAAACCTCTCCTACAGGAGGCGGGGCCAAGATGGCAGAGTAGTCAGAAGCTTCCAGTGGACCCTCTTACAACAAAGACCCGAAACAACAAGTGATTTGATTATATATGGCAATCTGAAAGCCCTGAACGTCAAAGACAGAGTTGAGGAACCGTACTGAGTGGCAAGGGGAGGGAGAGACAGTTTGGAAGCGGCGAGGAGCTGCCAGACCTGACCCAAAGAGAGCCCGAGATGTTCAGGCCTGATCAGCTGGGAGGTGAGCAGTGAGGCAGGCAAGAGGCAGTTCTCGGGAGGCACGCTTTCCCCACTGGGAGACACCCACCACCAAAGAGTCTACACTGCCATCCAGAAACAGTGAGAAACAGCTCTCATCGGGGAAAGTAAGTACTTGTGTACGGCTTACTTTATGGATCAAAAAACCCCCCTTAGGGAAAAACCTCTCTCCCATTTACCTCCCCACTCCCTGCTCTGCACTGTGTCCCAGACTGGCTTCAGCAGTTGCTGAGTCTCCTGGGCCGGAAGTAGGATCCATCACACTCCCAGAGTCATTCTCCCTGCCTTGGAGAGTGAACAAATTAACAAATGGGAAAAAATAAAATGCTGGCTCCCCTAAGCCAGGAACCCAGGGGAGACACAGTTCCTTTGCCTAGGAACAGGCATAAGGGATCCATGGACTCTGAGTGCCTTTACCTATACAGAGAATTGTGTGGGCCCATTTCAACAGCATAGCCCCCCATTGCCACAGTACAACAGGGTAGATATCAGAACTCTAACTTCAACTGTTTCGGCTGTGAAGTGGCAGGTTCTTGATATTTGACACTGCTCTGCCGATTAGGCAGAGTCTTCACCTACCCACATGAGAGGCCTGAGGACTGGTGGCTCCACCCATGCCACCTAGCCACCTGCGTTAGGAGACCATGAATAAAAAGTGCCCCCCAGTCCTTACAGTCAACAGCATTAAGTGCTCATAGTCCAGCTGCAAAAGACACCCACCTACATGCTCTAGGGAACAGGGACACACCTTGCTCCTGGACACTTGGGGGTGGCCGTCAGCCCCTTGCGTTGCTCAGAGTGTGTCCCCCTGTTGCAGCCAGATGCGTGTGCCTACACCAATCACCCATGCCTGTCTAGGACTCTAAGTAAGACCCTACACCACACACTTGGCAGCTATCTACCTGGGCACCTGAGCTGAATCCATAGAAGAGTGGGCAGACTCCTGAGCTCACATACCTAGTAGTAGATCTAAACACCTGGTGACAGGACATTAGAGCTTCAAAGGTGCCAATAATCAAACTAGCTCATATGAGCAGCCTATTTGGGCATATCAAAACAAAACAAGAAGCTAGGACACAGTAAGCAAACATAAAATAAATAAATATAATAAATTATTGATGGCTCGGAGACAACGGTCAATATCAAATCACATAAAGAGGCAATCCATGATGACTCAGCAAGCTCCCACAATAAAGAATCTAGAATTTTCTGGAGGAGGAAAATTTCTTGGAATTACCAGAGGCAGAATACAAAAGATTGATAATATACAGAACTCTTCAAGAAATTAGGAAGGAAATTAAGCAAAACACAGAACATGCAATAGAGGAAATTAAAAAGATTAGAGAAGAGCACAATAACAAATTTAACAGGCTGCAAGAATCTATAGAGAGACAGCAATCAGAAATCCAGAAGATTAACAATAAAACTTCAGAATTAAACAACTCAATAGAAAGTCATATGAGCAGAATTGAGGCAATGGAAGTCAGAATTAGTGAGATTGAAGATAGTTGACACTAACTTATTTGAGGAAAAATCAGATAAAATGATTAAAAAAATGAAGAAACTCTAAGAATTATATGGGACTCTATCAAGAGGAATAACCTACAAGTGATTGGAGTACCAGAATGGGAGGGATAACAAAAAATACAGAGAAAATTGTTGAAGATTTGTAGGCAGAAAACTTCCCTGATGTCATGAAAGATGAAAAGATATCTATCCAAGTTGCTCATCAAACCACACATAAGGTAGATCCCAAAAGAAAGTCACCAAGACATATTATAATCAAACTTGCCAAAACCAAATATAAAGAGAGAATTTTAAGTGCAGCTAGGGATAAAAGAAAAGTCATCTGCAAAGGAGAGTAAATAAGAATAAGATCGGACTACTCAGCAGAAACCATGCAGGCAAGAAGGCAGTGGTATGACATATATAAAGCCTTCAAGAAAAACAACTGCCAACCAAGAATTATATATCCAACATAACTGTCCTCAGATATAATGGCAAAATTAGGGCATTTCCAGATAAACAGAAGTTTAGGGAATTTGCAAAAACAAAACCAAAATTACAAGAAATACTAAACAGAGTCCCCCGGTTAGAAAATCCGTAACAGCAGATAACAACCCAAGACTAGAACACAAGACAGAGTAACCAGATATCAACCCAGATAGGGAAGTCACAAAAGTAAATCAAAGCTAAAACACTGAAAATAGGTAAACAGATGTCAATATGTAAAAGATGACAATATTAAAATGAAAACGAGTGACTTAAAAAATGTAGACATAGATTTTTTCATATAGAGAGGAAGTCAAGGCAATATCAAGAAATAAAAGACTGGTATAAACTTAGAAAAATAGGGGTAAATGTTAAGGTAACTGCAAAGGAATCTAACAAACCTACAAGTCAAAATAAAAAACTAGAAAAATATAAAGATTCAGCAAAGACGAAATCAACAACAGTGAAAAAGATGAAAAGAAAATACAGAAAGAAAAACATCTCAGCACAGGAAATAAAGTGGAACAAAGAACTTCAACAACACACAAAAAAGATATCAAAATGACAGCACTAAACTCATACCTATCAATAATTACGCTGAATGTAAATGGACTAAATGCACAAATAAAGAGACAGAGAGTGGCAAAATGGATTAAAAAAACACGATCTGTCTATATGCTGCCTACAAGAGACACACCTTAGACTTAAAGACAGAAACAAACTAAAATTCAAAGGATGGAAAAAATATATCAAGCAAACAACACTCAAAAAACAGCAGGAATGGTAATATTAATCTCTGACAAAATAAACTTTAAAGTAAAATCCACCACAAAAGATAAGGAAGGACACTATATAATGATTAAAGGGTCAATACACCAGGAGGACATAACTGTAATAAATATTTATGCACCTAACGACAGGGCTCCAAAATACATAAAACAAACTCTAACGGCACTGAAAAGAGAGATAGACAGCTCCACAATAGCAGTAGGAGACTTCGACACACCACTTTCAGTGAAGGACAGAACATCCAGAAAGAAGCTCAACAAAGACACGGAAGAGCTAAATGCTACAATCAACACACTAGATCTCATAGACATATACCAAACACTTCACCCAACAGAAGACAAGTATACTTTCTTTTCCAGCACATATGGAACATTCTTCAGAATAGACCACATATTAGGCCATAAAGCAAGCCTTAACAAAATCCAAAACAGAAATAT
>NW_004444107.1:5342394-5346822 GCF_000243295.1 Trichechus manatus latirostris | reverse complement strand
AATATGAACCATAAATAACAATGCACAAGCACCAGAAGAGAGACTAGATAAATGGGATTTCCTAAAAATCAAACACTTATGCTCATCAAAAGACTTCACCAAAGAGTAAAAAGACAACCTACAGACTGGGAAAAAAATTTTGGCTACGATAAATCTGATCAGAGTCTAATCTCTAAAATCTACAAGATACTGCAAAACCTCAACAACAAAAAGACAAATAACCCAATTAGAAAATGGGTAAAGGATATGAACAGGCACTTTGCCAAAGAAGATATTCAGGCGGCTAACAGACACATGAAGAAATGCTCACAATCATTAGCCATTAGAGAAATGCAGATCAAAACTACGATGAGATATCATCTCACCCCAACAAGGCTAGCATTGATGCAAAATAATAAAAGCTGAAGAGGTTGTGGAGAGACCGGAACACTTATACACTGTAAAATGTAAAGTGTAAAATGGTACAACCACTTTGGAAATCAATTTGGCGCTTCCTTAAAAAGCTGGAAATAGAAGTTTCCATACCATCCAGCTATCCCACTCCTTGGAATATATCCTAGAGAAATAAGAGCCATCACACGAATAGGTATATGCACACGCATGTTCATTGCAGCACTGATCACAATAGCAAAAATATGGACACAACCTAGGTGCCCACAACGGACGAATGGATAAACAAATTATGGTATATCCACACAATGCAATAGTACACAATGATAAAGAACAACGAAAAAGCCGTGAAACATAACATGTAGGAAGCTGGAGGGCATTATGCTGAGTGAATTCAGTCAGTCACAGAATGGCAAATATTGTATGAGACCACTATGATAAGAACTCAAGAAAAGGTTTAAACATAGAAGAAAACATTCTTTTATGGTTACAAGGGTGGGGACGGAGGGTGAGGGTTATTTACTAACTAGATAGTTGACAAGAATTATCTTAGGTGAAGGGAAGGACAGCACATACTACAGGGGAAGTCAGCACAACTGGACTAAACCAAAGCTAAGAACTTTCCTGAATGTAATCAAACATTCTGACCGAGTAGCAGGGGTAGGGGTCTGGAGACCATGGTTTCAGGGGACATTTAGGTCAATTGGCATAACAAAGCTTATGAAGAAAATGTTCTGCATCCCACTTTGCTGAGTGGCGTCTGGGGTCTTAAAAGCTTGCAAGCAGCCATCTAAGATGCATCAATTGGTCCCAACCACCTGGAGTAAAGGAGAATGAAGAATACCAAAGACACAAGGAAAGTAGTAGCCCAAGAGACAGGAAGGGCCACATAAACCAGAGACTTCATCAACCCAAGACCAGAAGAAATAAATGGTGCCCAGCTATCACCAATGACCGCCCTGACAGGGAACACAACAGAGAGTCCCGGATGGAGGAGGAGAAAGGTGGGATGCAGAACGCAAATTCTAGTAAGAAGACCAGACTTAATGGTCTGACTGAGACTAGAGGAACCCCAGAAAGCGTAGCCCCTGGATTCTCTATCAGCCCAGAACTAAAACAATTCCTGACGCCAACTCTTCAGACAGGGATTGGACTGGACTGTGGGGCATAAAGTGATACTCGTGAGGAGTTTGCCTCTCAGCTCAAGTAGATACAAGATACTAAACGGACAGCTTCTGTCCAGAGGTGAGAAAGGAAGGCAGAGAAAGTTAGGAGCCGGTTGAATGGACATGGGGAATCAGGGGTGGAAAGGAGGAGTGTGCTGTCACAGTATGGGTAGAGCAATTAGAGTCACATAACAATGTATGTGAAAAAATTTAAAAAAAAAACCTCTCCTACATTAATTGGGTCTCATGCCTCCAGCACCAAGCATTGGCTCTAGGGATGGAATTAGTCTTGAATACATCAGAGCAACCTCTGGGGCTACCAGTAAGGCCAGGTTGCCCTGAGGTCCACAGGAGGTGTGGGGGAGAGGAAAATACCTGAGTAAGGTATGGGTTTTATGAGAATGAAGAAGGGAGAAATGAATGCTAGTAGGCAGCAGAAATGTCTATTTCATATAATCATGTATAAAATATAACACATTGCCATCGAGTCAATTCCAACTCATGGCAGTCCCATGTGTTACAAAGTATAACTGCTCCATAAGGTTTTCTTGGCAGTAATCTTAACAGAAGCAGATTGCCAGACCTTTGTTCCACAGCACCACTAAGTGGGTTCGAGCTGCCAACCTTTAGATTATTGGTCAAGTGCAAATGATTTGCACCACCCAGGAACGTGTATAAAATATAACCCTCCAAAAATCAAAAGCAAATTTAAAAAATGAGAGGATAATACTCTTTCATATTTAAAGAATTTTTATTTTGTAGCTTTAGGATTACTCAGTCTGGAGACTTTCTGCCATCTTCTCTTTCAAATTCATGACATGATTTCGACCCTTTTGTCCAGAAGGAGTTTTATACCAGGTTGGTCATTTTGTAGCTCCTATTTTTAAATCAAGCTGTAACTTAAAAAATGATATCAGACATGCTCTTTGCCTCCCCTATTCGTTACCGTGCATTTCAGATTACGTTTTTGTTAATTTTTTATGCAACCAAACTTTAACAAGCATTTCCACTTGCAATGCACTGCACTGGGTGCTTTTTATACATCTATGACACATTCCTGGCACATGTATAGATCGGGTAATTGATGGAAGGGGTAGAGTTTAAGGAAATATGCTGGACTACCTACTAATTCCCACATATCTGTCAGTTTGTCTTACTGTGGGGGCTTGCATGTTGCTGTGATGGTGGAAACTATGCCACCAGTATTCAAATACCAGCAGGGTTACCATGGAGGACAGGTTTCAGCTGAGCTTCCAGACTAACACAGACTATGAAGAAGGACCTGGTGGTCTACTTCTGAAAAAAATTAGCCAGTGAAAACTTTATGAATAGCAGTGGAACATAGTCTGACACAGTGCCAGAAGATGAGCCCCTCAGATAGGAAGACACTCAAAATAAGACTGGGGAAGAGCTGCCTCCTCAAAGTAGAGCTGTCCTTAATGAAGTGGATGGAGTCAAGCTTTCAGGACCTTCATTTGCTGATGTGGCACAACTCAAAATGAGAAGAAACAGCTGCAAACATCCATTAATAGTAGGAACGTGGAATGTACGAAGTATGAATCTAGGAAAATTGGAAGTCCTCAAAATAAACATCGATATCCCAGGCACTAGTGAGCTGAAATGGACTGGTATAGACCATTTTGAATCAGACAATCTTATGGTCTATTTTGAATGACAAACTGAAGAGGAACGGCATTGCATTCATAGTCAAAAAGGACATTTCCAGACCTATCCTGAAGTATAATGCTGTCAGTGATAGGATAATATCCATATGCATAAAAGAAAGAACAGTTAATACGACTATTATTCAAGTTTACTCACCAACCTCTAATGCCAGAGATGAAGAAATTGACTATTTTTACCAAGTCCTGCAATCTGAAATTGATCAAACATGCAATCAAGTTTCATTGATATTTACTGCTGACTAGAGCGCAAAAGTTGGAAACAAAAAAGAAGAATTGGTAGTTGGAAAATATGGCCTTGGTGATAGAAACAATGCCAGAGATCGCATGATAGAATTTTGCAAGACCAACGACTTCTTCATTGCAAATACCTATTTTCACCAACATAAATGACGACCATACAGTGGAGCTTGCCAGATAGAATACACAGGAATCAAACTGACTACTCCTGTGGAAAAAGACCTTGGGAAAGCTCAACATCATCAGTCAGAACAAGGCCAGGGGCCGACTATGGAACAGAGTATCAATTGCTCATATGCAAGTTCAAGCTGAAGATGAAGAAAATTACAACAAGTCCACAGAGCCAAAGTATGACCTTGAGTATATTCCACCTGAATTTAGAGACCATCCCAAGAACAGATTTGACTCATTAAACACCAAAGACCAGACAAGTTTTGGAATGACATTAAGGATATCATACATAAAGGTCATTAAAAAGACAGAAAACAAAGAAAAGACCAAAATGGATGTCAGAAGAGATTCTGAAACTTGCTCTTGAACATACAGTAGCTAAATCAAAAGGAAGAAATGATGCAGTAAAAGAGCTGAACAGAAGATTTCAAAGGGCAGCACGAGAAGACAAAGTATTATAATGAAACATGGATTAAGACCTAGAGTTAGAAAACCACAAGGAAAGAACACACTTGGCATTTCTCAAGCTGAAAGAACTAAAGAGAAAATTCAAGCCTCAAGTCACAATAGTGAAGGATTCTATGGGGAAAATATGAAACAATGCAGGAAGCATCAAAAGAAGATGGAAGGAATACACAGTCATTATACCAAAAAGAATTGGTTGACCTTCAACCATTTCAGGAGGTAGTATATGATCAAGAACCCATGGTACCATGGTCTCGGGGAATATCTAGCTCAATTGGCATAACACAGTTTATAAAGACAATGTTCTACATTCT
>NW_004444107.1:5316815-5341752 GCF_000243295.1 Trichechus manatus latirostris | reverse complement strand
ACAACTGGAAGAATGTAATCCATGTCACTGAATTGTACATGTAGAAACTTTTGAAATGGTGTAACTTTGGCTATGTATATTTTCACCAAAAAAGGGTCCTCCAAGGTCGAGAAGGGAGAGTGTTGACATGTCGTAGGGTTGTTAACCAACGTCATAAAACAATATGTGTACTGACTGTTTAATGATAAACTATTTGTTCTGTAAACCTTCACCTAAAGTACAATTTAAAAAAAAAAAGAAAAACAAAAACAAACAAACAAAAAAAGAACCCATGGTACCAAAGGAAGAGGTCCAAGCTGTATTGAAGGCACTGGCAAAAAACAAGGCTCCAGGAATTGACAGAATACCAGTTGAGACTTTTCAGAAAAGGGATGCAATGCTGGAATTGCTCACTTGTCTATGCTGAGAAATTTGGAAGGCAGCTACCTGGCCAACCGACTGGAAGAGATCCATATTTGTGCCCATTCCAAAGAAAGGTGATCCAACAGAATGTGGAAATTATTGAACAATATCATTAATATCACACACAAATAAAATTTTAGTGAAGATCATTCAAAAGTGGTTGCAGCAGTACATCAACAGGGAACTGCCAGGAATTCAAGCCAGGTTCAGAAGAGGATGTGGAATGAGGGATATCATTGCTGATGTCAGATGGACATTGGCTGAAAGCAGAGAATACCAGAAAGATGCTTACCTGTGTTGTATTGACTATACAAAGGCATTCAGTTGTATGGATTATAACAAACTATGGATAACATTATGAAGAATAGGAATTCCAGTACACTTAATTGTGCTCATGAGGAACCTAGACATAGACCAAGCGGCAGTCATTTGAATAGAACAAGGGAATATCGCATGGTTTAATATCAGGAAATGTACGTGTTAGGGTTGTGTCTTTTCACCCTACTTATTCAATCTGTATGCTGAGCAACTAATCGGAGAAACTGGACTATATGAAGAAGAGCACAGCATCAGGACTGGAGGACGACTCATTAACAATCTGTGATATGCAGATGACACGACTTTGCTTGCTGGAAGTGAAGAGGACTTGAAGCACTTACTGATGAAGATCAAAAACTAAAGCCTTCAGTATGGATTACTTCTCAACATAAAGAAAGCAAAAATCCTCCCAACTGGACAAATAAACAACATCATAAACAGAGAAAAGATTGAATTTATCAAGGATTTCATTTTACCTGTATCCACAATTAATGCCCATGGAAGCAGCAGTCAAGAAATCAAATGATGCACTGCATTGGGCAAATCTGCTGCAAAAGACCTTCTTAAATTGTTAAAAAGCAAAGATGTCACTTTGAGGACTAAGGTAAGCCTAACCCAAGCCATGGTAATTTCAATCGCCTCATATGCATGCAAAAGCTGGGCAATGAATAAAGAACACCTAAGAAGAATTGATGCCTTTGAGTTATGGACTGTCAAAAGAACAAACAAATCTGTCTTGGAAGAAGTACAACCAGAATGCTCTTTAGAAGCAAGGATGGCAAGACTTCGTCTCACATACTTTGGACATGTTATCAGAAGGGACCAGTCCCTGGATAAGGATATTAGTCTTGGTAAAGTAGAAGGTCAGCAAAAAAGAGAAAGACCCTCATTGAGATGGATTGACACAGCAGCTGCAACAATGGGGTCAAGCACAACAACAGTTGTGAGGATGGTGCAGGACCAGGCAGTGTTTCGTTTTGTTGAACACAGGGTGGCTATGAGTCAAAACTGACTCGATGGCACCTAACAACAAAGCACATGTTAATAGGGTTTGTTTGGAGTGAGTGATTAATTGGAACAAAGTAAGAGATAGGCAAACTATTGTTAGTTTAGACCTTACATTTATATTTTATCTTGATTTTGTTACTAGGCTAGCTACGTTCAACATTCTGCTAATATTCATGCATCACTTGTCACTTGATTTAAATGTGATCTTAGTCAATGTTTATAAAAACCAATGATACAGTTAGAGATCCTCTTAGAACCACCTAGAAGAGATTCTTAAGCCCTATGAATTGATTTCCTCATTTATAAAATGGAAAGAATATCTACCTCACTGAATTGTGGAAAGGTTTAAGTAAACTGAGTTGTGTAAAATCCTAGAATAATGTGTGACATAGAATAGGCCCTCAAAAAGGTTGAACAACTTCTGGGAAATGCCTATTGATGGAGTCCTTCAGTTAAAAAGACTAACGTTCTAAGGAGAAGAAGCACATAAGTACAAATCCTATAGTTTTACAGTATTGCAAGATTATTTTTCTTTCTTTTTAATTGTGAGCAAAAGGTTATAACAACTGGTATGGTTCAGTTTCAGATTCCCAAAAATACCTAAAAGGGAGGCTAGAAACTTTTTTAAATTTTCTAACACAACGTAAATATCATGTGTAGATAGTATGACCTGCTTCACAAACCCAGATAATAAAACAGTTATGCATAACTCTTATTTTGTTTCAATTAATCACTCATTTAAAACAAGTTCACTATCAGGTAGCCCAGTGTATCCCCTTAAACTCCGCCCTATACTCTTCCTGATTCAGTGAGAACTCTAGAGATTAATAAAAACGAAAAACCAAATTCAGTGCCGTTATGTCAGTTCTGACTCAGAGCGACCCAATAGGACAGGGTATAACTACCCCATAGGATCTCCTAGGCTGTAATCTTTATGGGAGATCACCAGGTCTTTTCTCCCACAGAGTGACTGGTGTGTGCAAACCACTGTCTTTCAGTTAGCAGCTGAGTGCTTAACCACTGCACCACCAGGGCTCCAGAGATTACTCAGTGCCAAATTGGTTGATCCTTGCCCAAGGGCCAAAAGGAGAGACAACTGAAGTCTAAGCAGCTCACTGCCACCATTGTTTCTCACTGCCATGCACTGATAAAAACTTAGTCCCAACAGTTTCTCAGATCCTTGTTAACTCTTCCTGGGCTGGTCCCTGTATTGACTACAGGGATACCACACACTTGGATTTCTAGAGTAGAGTTCTCTGTGTTCACAATAGCCTACTCAGCCATTATTGCCTAAGAGCACCACATCTCATCTGGGTGGCAGGATCCTGAGAAGCTTCTAGTCTAAACCGTAAGTTGTGACAGATCAGACCTCCCCCCACCAACAACACTTGGGACCTTATGTTGAGCCTGGATCAGCTAAGACCTCTCCATTTTCCTAAGAAAACTTTGTTCCCAGGTGTCTCACTGCCCTTCTCCAGTACTGTGTCTTGGTCAGAGCCACTCTATCCACCCTGACAGATTCCCCTAACTTCAAATTTCTGGCCATGCATCTTAGTCCCACTACAGATGGTCATGAAGAATAATGATGGTGGGAAATCCTCCCAGTGAACCAGCAGTGAAGCTGGTAATTAATTTTGCCAGAAAAGAAAGATGCCACAGGTTCAGAACTACACTAATTCATGAGCTGCAGCTAATGGTTCTGCTGGATGGTCCAGGACTTGGAAAGAATACAACTGGAAAACTGATAATAGCTCAGCAGTGTAAGATTTTAATAATCATGTGGATAAAATGACTTGTTTCATGGACAGAAGTCAGCCTTTTACCCCAGCCATTCATATCTGTGCCCAATGGTCTCATGAACAAAGTGACCATGGCAGGAGGTGTAGTAGACGTTATGCACGGGCTAAACAACATGGACTTCCACTCACAAGGCTGATATGGATATAGCCACTGCTGAGTGCCCACCTGCCAACATTAGAGACCAACACTAAGCACCCAGTATACTTTCATGCCCCTGAGGATCAATCAGTTACCTGGTGAAATATTAATTACCTTGAACTACTTCCATTATGGGCAGGGCAATATTTTATTCTCTCTGAAATAGACAATTACTCTGGATATGGATTTGTCCATATCCATATCTTTCTGCCAAAATCATAATCCATGTACTAGCAGAATGCTTTATTTACCATCATGATATTCTACAAAGCATTACTTCTGACCAAAGAAGTTGTTTTATAGCAAATGAAGTTCAGCAATGAATCCATGCTCATGGAATTCACAGGACATACCATGTTCTCCATCATCCTGAAGTAGATGGCCTAATAGGCCAGTGAATTAGTCTTTTGAAGGCTCAGTTAGTGTCAGCCGGGTGACAACATCTTACAGGGCTGGAGCAATTTCCTACAGTATACAATATATTCTCTAAATCAGTGACTGACATATGGTGCTGTTTCTGCCATACCCATGATTCACCGGTCTAAGAATCAAGGAGTGGAAATGTGAGTGGTTTTTCTCACTAATATCCAGTGATACCCTAGCAAAAGTTTTGCTTCACATCCCCACATTGGGCTCTGTTGGTTACAGGCCATAGTTTCCAAGAGAAGAATGCTTTCACCAGCAGACACAACAGTGGTTCCATTATAACTTAAGTTGTGATTGCCACCTGGCAACATTAGGATTGCAGTCAATTAATAAGCAAAGAAGGGGATACTGTACTGACTGGGGTGATTGATCCTGGCAATCAAAGGGAAATTGGGGTGAAGAGGAGTATGTATGGAATAGAAGAAATCCCTTGAGGTGCCTCTTATTACTCCCATATCCTATGATTAAAGTCAATAGAAAACTACAACAACCATCTCCAGAACAAAAAACAATAGAGGTAGGGCTGCTAATAGCACTGACCTTTCAGGAAAGCATGTTTTATTCACCCTAGCAGACAAAGAACCGCAACCAGCTTAGGTGGGTGCTTATGGCAAAAGGAATATGAAATGGATAGTGGAAATTAAAACCATGTGACTAGTTGCAGAAACAAAAATTGTAATAGTTAAGGGTATTTCTTCCTTGTTTTAATATAAACATATCTATGTATACGTGTTGCAAATTGTGTTCACAAAAGATGGCCTCACCAATATATGAATCGCATCCAACATGCTCTTCTTATACTGTGACTGACACTCCTCACATTGAGAGGTGGGGCAGTCTATGTTTCAACACCTAGGGTGACTAGTTCATTTTGATTTGCCTGGGATTTCTCCAGTTTTAAAGACCCATGTCCCAGCAATCTACCTCAGTCCCAGGCAAACTGGGAAAACTGGAACAGTCAGCTTCCCTCTCCTGCCCTTGAATCTAGGCAGCAGCTCATGACTGCCCTAACCAATGAAGTATTGAAGAAGTGAAGATATAAAACTTCCAAAGTAGGTCATAAAAAAAGTACATAGCTTCTTCCCTTCTCTCTTGTTTCCCTTGTGCTCTTCCCCCTCCTCCTCCTCCTCCTCTCTCACTCTCTTTCACTCTCTCTCCTCTCTCTCTCTTTCAACACTTTCTCTTAGAACCATGTTATGAGGAAATCCAATCCACGTGGAGAAACCACAGGGAAGAGGGGTAGGATATTCCAGGCAGCAGCCTCAGCATGGCTCAAGTAAGAGCGATGATTCCAGCCCCTAGCCTCCAAATCTTCCACCTGAGGCGGGAGACACTATGGATTAGAAGTATCACCGTATTCTATCTGAATTCTTGACCTACAGAAACACTGAAAGAGAAAACTGATTACTGTTGCTTCAAGAAACTGAATTATGGGGTAATCTGTTACACAGCAACAGATAACTGCAACACTTGTCCTTTCTACTATCTATCATCTGAGGACCTCTCAGCCTCTGTCTGCCTCTCAATCATCTCTGAAGGCTGTGAGAATGAAGGCACCAGTACTCACTGAGCCCAATCAAACATCAGACAAAGGTGACTCATTTCTCCTGCCTTCTTAACGTTTCCAGGCAAGTCTTAGGAGCATAACAGTGCAGACTCTGTAGCTCATTTATGTGGGCTGGAGTCCTGGCTCTGCCACTTACTATCTGTGAGTCCTTGGGCTAGTTATGCAATGTCTACATGCCTCAGTTTCCTCATCAGTAAAATTCTGTTAATAATAGCACATATCTGATTAAGGTTTATAAGGAGTGGTGACACAGTGGTTAAGAACTCAGCTGCTAACCGAAAAGTTGGCAGTTCGAGCCAGCAGCTCCATGGGAGAAAGATGTGGCAGTCTGCTTCCATAAATCTTACAGCCTTGGAAACACTATGGGGACGTTCTACAATGTCCTACAGAGTCACTATGAGCTGGAATCAACTTGACGGCAATGGGATGGGATAAGGTTTATGGGGAGGAATAAATAAACTCTTGTTTGCAAAGCTCTTAAAACAGTACCTGGAATATAGAAAGCGTGACATAAGTGCTTATTAGATAAAGTAATGCAGTGTGCCAGAAAATGACCATTTTTCTCACAAGCAAAGGTAAAGGGTGAATGATCTTATTTCTTTAAGTTTTTCTAAGTTGTTTCAGAACACCAATCCCTACTTCAGTCTTCTCTGGGGCTGGTTGATGTTTCTTTTGGTCTTATCACTAAAATGCCTACGCTGGCTGCCGAGGCCCAGAGTCCTGGTGACAATTTTAAGGGGGCTGTACTCCAGCTCCTAAACATGAATCACTTTCCCTTTTTTCCCAAATAAGCCTTAATGAATCCAGAAAACATTAAGGTGATCCTATAAACCTAGCCTCTTCTAAAATATTTCATTAAGGGTAATACACTAATCACTTGATGTAAGTATCCTTAATCAGCATCCTTGGTTTGTTAGGTGTGATGGTTAAGATTGTGTGTCAACTTAGCTGGGCAGTAATTCTCAGTATTTTGGCAGTCATATAATGTTGTGATCACTTATCTGCTGAGATGTGATATGTGATCACCTCCATAATGGGATCTGCTGTGAGTCGCCAGTCAGTTGAAAGGGAGTTTCCTTGGGCATGTGGCCTGGATCGAGTATGGGAGGATGCTCAGGCAGAGCTTGGGGGCCTTTGCTCACTCTGGATCCTGCAGCTGGCTCCTGTTCATCTGACCTCTGGTTCTTGGGACTTGAGCTAACAGCTTACCTGCGGTCTTGCTTTCTGATCTTGGGATTTGTCAGTCTTCACAGCCTGTGAGCAAAAGCCCTGCTCTCCGGCGTGCTGATCTTAGGTTTGCCAGCCTCTGCAGCTACATGAATCAGGAGAAGTCTCTATCCTGACCCCTGGACTTGGGACATTCCAGCCTCTATAACTGTGTGAGCCATTTCCTTGATATAAATCTCTCTCTCTTTCTTTCTCTCTCTATATACATATATATATTTATACGCTTTACTGGTTTTGCTTCTCTAGAAAACCCAGACTAAGACACTAGGGAAAATTTTTCTGTGGCTTTCTGAATCATAATTTTAAACCTCCTTACAAAAACTGTAGCTTTGTCTCCTGTTCTCTAATAAGTCTTAAGAAATGTTTATCAGGTCTGATGTATCAGTTAGGATCCAGCAGAAAACAGACAGCACTCAAACTGGGAAATTCAGGAGAGTCTAAGAAAGAAGTATTTGAAAGTATCTGAAAGACTTAGGAAAGCCAACAACAAAGGATGGTAAAACTAGCAATGGAGGAAGCCATTACCTTCCATAAACCAGAATGCGAAAGGAGCTGTATGGAGAGAGCTGTCTTGGAGAGCCTTTGGCAGAAGGATACAGTCAACCAGGGACAACCCAGCTGGGAGGTCGCCAGATGTTTGGTTATTTATTGCTGTATAACAAATCACTCCCAAACTTACTTTTGAGAAACAATAATTTGTAGATCAAGAATTCTGGCAAGACACAGCATGGATAGATCATCTCTGCTCCACAATGACTGGGGCCTCAGATGGGATGGTTTAAACAGCTGGAGATGGCTGCAACAGCTCAATGGGGTCATATATCTAGGGTCTAACTTCTGGTGTTGGCTGGATTCCTTGGTTCTTCCCCATGCTATACCTGCTGGGACTGAAATTTCCTCCAGGATGGCTAGTTCACTCTCATATCAAGCTTGGAGGTTTGAAACAGCTGGAAGATGACCAGAATTACTCTCCCTCCACATAGTCATGGGGACCTCTCCATGGTTCTCTCTACCAAGGAAGTCACAAGGTAGTAAGACTTTTTACACAGCAACTCAGAGGTCCAAGAATGAGGTCCCAAGAGGCCTGGGTGGATGAAAGTCCCAAAACTTTACTTCTGCTACATTCAACTGGTCAAGCAAGTGACTTCATCTGGTTCAGATCAAAGGAGAAGGGAACTAGACTCTATCTCTTGATGAGAGAAGTAGAAAAGAAATCGTTATGATCTTTAGTCTACCACACAAGGTGAATAAAAATCCTGAGCTCATTATCCTCCTGCCCTACTATCTCTTGCTGGTGCTCCTTATTAAGCAAGGCAACCAGTAACCAGAGAGCAAGGGAGCCTGTCAGTGTAGTCTTTACAGACCAGATACCTGGGAACAAAGCTGGATCTGGAGGGAAAAACAGAAGATATCCAGCGTATCCAATGACTCATCTGATCCTCAAATCTTGTTTTAGGGCTTTCAAGAATTCTGCCAGAGTAGTGTAGTGGTGTCTTCTTGAGAATGCAGAAATGTCCACCAGGAAAGGACCACATAGGCCCTTCATTACCCACACTGGTTTTTTGCCATTATGATACTTTCTCTCTTGGCATCTTATACAGCTTTCTTTTGGGCTAGAATTTCATCCTGAGAACACCCTCAATTTCAGGTACCTCAATTTTCCAGCTGCAGGAAAAGTAGTCTTTCCCACCATGTCAGTCTGCCTCTGCTACTGTGCTGAAGCTTGGGATGTAGCACTTTTATACCCTAGGGATCCAGCAACATCACATACAGTCATCCTCTTCCATAGTTTTTTTTTTTTTAATTAATTAATTGATTGATTAATTTCTTTTTTCTTTCTTATTTATTTATTTATTTGGTAGGGGGCAGGGAATAGTAGAGTCTAAAGTAAAGGCCTTAAAAATCACAGTCTACTTCCTCCTCTTTCTGGTTATCTTAGGGATTAAATATTTAATATCTTCTTCAGCAGAGTCTAATATAACTAGACTGAGTCTAATATAACTAGACTCTGCTGAAGAAGGTATTAACTAATTGATATTCTATTTCTGCCAGAATCTTTTACTAAACACTGAATATCTGTTCAGTGATTTTAAGACATCTTGTAGGTTCATTTTAAGGCTAAGTCTCATCATGGTTTTTTGGAATTCCCCAAATTAGAAAGAGCTCATTCTTCTCCACTATCCACATACTTCTGGTGCCAGGTGATGTATGGCATATTCATATCATAATAAGACTTCTTCACCTTCTTCATCCTGATAGCAGGGGATTTGGAAGAGTGAGAGGTGGGAATATTCTTGCAGGTTATTGCTGCACCAGGTAGCTGGCAAAACCTTAATAAGCTGACTTTGAATCAGATAAAGATATCCACTTAAGCCAAACAAAATGTATCCTTTTCTCAAATTCCCTTTATCTGGATCTCAAACATGCCTACAGCGACTGCATTGCTATTATTATTGTTAGGGTCTGACTCATAGCAACTCTATGTACAACAGAATGAAACACTGCCTGGTCCTGAGCCATACTCACAATCATTGCTATGTTGGAGCCCATTATTGCAGCCACTGTGTCAATTCACCTCATTGAGGGTCTTCCTCTCTTTTTTGCTGACCCTCTACCTCACCAAACATGATGTTCTTCTCCAGGGACTGGTCTCTCCTGATCAGGGGTGGATTATTCAATAGGCAAGGAAAGCATGGTGCTTACTTTGCTTACCAGATCATTTGTAGTAAAATTTTTTCGTTATAGATTAGTAAGTAAGCACAAGTTAGCCTGGGCTTGCTTGCTGGCTGGCTCATCTGCCTGCGTCAGGGTTGTAAACTGAAAAGAGGCTTTGATTCTGTAGGAAGATGCTGTGGGGTTGGTAGAGAGACAGATGCCAACCATATCTAGAAGCACAATTTTTAATTTGGAGAAAAAATGTGAAATTGTTCACTACAGACGGTCTGGTAAGCAAGGTCAGCACCGTGCTTACCTTGCTTATTGGGTAACCCATCCTCATTCCTGATAATATGTCCTAAGTAAGTGAGACAAAGTCTTGCCATCCTCGCTTCTAAGGAATATTTTGGCTGTACTTCTTCCAAGGCAGATTTGTTTATTCTTCTGGCAGTCCATGGCATATTCAGTATTCTTCGCCAGCACCATAATTCAAAGGCATCAATTCCTCTTTGGTCTTCCTTATTCATTGTCCAGCTTTGGCATACATATGAGACTATTGAAATTACCATGACTTGGGTCAGGTGCACCTTAGTCCTCAAAATGACATCTTTGCTTTGTGACACCTTAAAGACGTCTTTTGCAGCAGATTTGCCCAATGCAATATGTCATTTGATTTCTTGACTTCTGCTTCCATGGGTGTTGATTGTGGATCCAAGTAAAATGAAATCCTTGACAACTTCAATATTTTTTCCACTTATCATGATGTTATTTATTGGTCCAGTTGTGAGATTTTTGTTTTCTTTATGTTGAGGTGTAATCCATACTGAAGGCTGTAGTCTTAGATCTTCATCAGTAAGTGCTTCTAGTCCTCTTCACTTTCAACAAGCAAGCTTGTGACACCTGTATATCAAAGGTTGTTAATGATTCTTCCTTCAATCCTGATGCCATGTTTTTCTTCGTATAGTCCAGCTTCTCAGGGTATTTCCTCAGTATACAGAGTGAATAAGTATGGTGAAAGGATATAAACCTGACGCACAAATTTTCCTATTTTAAACCACGCAGTATCACCTTTTTCTGTTCAAATGACTGCCTCTTGGTCTACATACAGGGTCTACATGACCAGAGTTAAGAGTTCTGGAATTCCCATTCTTCACAATGTTATCCATAATTTGTTGGTATTCATACAGATGAATGCCTTTGTGTAGTCAATAAAACTCAGGTGAACGTCTTTCTCGTATTCTCTGCTTTCAGCCAACATCCATCTGAAGTTAGCAGTGATATTCCTCGTTCCACATCCTCTCTGAATCCAGCTTGAATTTCTAGCAGTTCCCTGTCAATGTATTGCTGCAATTGCTTTTAAATTATCTTCAACAAAATTTTACTTGCATGTGATATTAATGATACTGTTTAATAATTTCCGCATTTTGTTAAATTGTCTTTCTTTGGAATGGGCACAATATTGATCTCTTCCAGTCGGTTAGCCAGGTAGTTGCCTTCCAAATTGCACTGCTGTCAGACTGAAGGATAAACTTGAATAGGAAATATTGGAGGAAAGAGTTAATCGCCTTTGTCATTTAGCAGTTAAATAGATATAACCGTGCGGACTCATTGCAAGGGATCCTGCCAGAGACTTGGAAGGGGCCCTGTAGGTAAAACATCATGAAAGTTTCAGTGGCTTCAGGGTAAATCACCTTTGCTTTTAATGTAGGTAATTTTTCCTCAAGGGAGTCATTGCTCTTGCCTTTCTCCATGTCTAGGGCCACCTGATCCAACTTTGATAGATCCATCTATGCTAAATCATAAGGAATAAAGACAGGGGTCTTGATTTCTCTCTCTCAGAAGGTTCCAGGCTCCTTATGCAAATTAATCCAGCTCCATCCATTACTCACCAAGGATCTCAGGGAGTGGCAGTCTTTTGTTGCAACCACTAACCCCTACTTCAAATGAGGGAAACCTTTCTACCATACATTTACATTAACTAAGGGCAATACTTCACATGATTCTTAGCAGAACTGAGATCTGATTCAAAGAAACTTTCTGTCTCTTTCTCCACAGGTTTAATCCACCACCACCCCTCAGTGGGCACCCACAGTTGCCTGCCTCAAGAGGTTACCTGTTGCTGTGGGGACCATGGTCTCAGGGAACATCTAGCTCAATTGGCTTAATACATTTTATAAAGAAAATGTTCTACACTCTACCTTGGTGAGTAGCGTCTGGGGTCTTAAAAGCCTGTGAGCAGCCATTTAAGATACTCCACTGGTCTCACCCCTTTGGGAGCAAGGGAGAATGAAGAAAAAAAGATACAAGGGAAAGATTAGTCCAGAGACTAATGGACCACAAGTACCTCGGCCTCCACCAGACTGAGTCCAGTACAACTAGATGCTGCCCAGCTACCACCACTGACTGCTCTGACAGGGATCACAACAGAGCGTCCCAGACAGAGCTGGAGAAAAATGTAGAAGAAAATTCTAACTCACAAAAAAAGACAAGATTTACTGACAGAGACTGGAGAAGCCCCCAGAGTATGGCCCCTGGACACCTTTTTAGCTCAGTAATGAAGTCACTCCCGAGGTTTACCCTTCAGCCAAAGATTAGACAGCCCCATAAAACAAAACAAGACTAATGGGGCACAACAGTCTAGGGACAAGGACTAGAAGGCAGGAGGGAACAAGAAAGCTGGTAATAGGGAACTCAGGGTTTAGAAGGAACAGTGTTGACATGTCGTGGGGTTGTTAACCATTGTCATAAAACTATATGTGTACTAACTGTTCAATGAGAAACTGTTTGTTCTGTAAACCTTCATCTAAAGTACTACAATAAAAACAAAAAAAGAGGTATCTTGTTACTCAGACATAAAATTAACTCCTCTGAAAAGACATAAAAGGTGGATATAGACTTTTTAAAGTGACTTCAATCTATATATATATATATTCACGCACAGCACATATACTTATCAATTATGTACCACAACATTTCATGGTAGGTGATATGAAACATACATTCACTGTTCTCTAGGACTTTATAGTCTGGTATTCGATACTTCACTAGTGGTCAGCTGCTAACCAAAAAAGTGGCAGTTCAAGTCTACCCAGATACACCTTGGAAGAAAAGCCTGCAATCTACTTCCAAAAACTCAGTCACTGAAAACCCTATGAAGCACAGTTCTACTCTGACACAGGTGGGGTTGTCAGGAGTTAGAATTGTTTTTAATGTGCTGGCCAGGGGGCATGGGTGGGTCAGTGGTAGAATTCTCTCCTTCCATGTGGTAGACCAGGGTTCAATTCCTGGCTAATGCACCTCAGGCACAGCCACAACTCAACTCTAAGTTGTGGTTTGCGTGTTGCTATGATGCTGAACAAGTTTCAGCAGAGCTTCCAGACTAAGTTGGACTAGAAAGAAAAGCCTGGTTATCTACTTCTGAAAAATCTACCAATGAACTCTAAAAATCACAAGGGTCTGATCTGCAATCCATCATGGGGATGGCACAGGACCAGGCAGCATTTCATTCCACTGTGCATGGGGTAGCCATGAGTTGGGGGCTGACTTGATGCAGCTAACAACAACAACATGTACCAGGCAGTATTGTAGGAGCTGAGGACCCAGTGGTGAATAAAAAACAAACTCAACCTTACGGAGCTTACAAAGGTAAGTAGCAGACACATAAATATCACGTATAGAATATAATGTCCAGAATTGATAAATGCGATGAAGAAAAATAAAACTGTGTTTGGCAATGGGGTGATATGTGTGATCTGAAAAGACCTCCCTGAGATGATAAATGAGCAGAAAGCCAAATTAAGTGAGAAGATGAGCTATGCAACAGTTCAGGGAAAGACACAGGTTTTCCCAAGGCAGAGAGAACAAGTTTGAGGCCCTAATTTGAGTTAATTTAAAAATAAATTTCAATAATAAAAGTTGTTAATGAGTCACAGAACAATAAGTAAGACCTCAGAAACATTATTCATTTACTCACGCATTCAGTAAATAATTACTGAGACTTAATTGTGTTCCTGGGAATGCAACTGATGAACATTAGGTCCTAGGGACACCACTAAGTTTGAATAGTCTCTGGCCTCCAGAAGCTCATGTTCTGGTGTGGAGATGAATCTCAAATTAATAAAGGGTTACAATAAAATGTAATAAATGAGCAGCTGTTGTGAGTTAACTTAAGAAGGACACCTAAGCAAGGACTAAAAGGCAAGAAGAGACAAGAAAACTGGTAATAGGGAACCCAAGGTCAAGAAGGGAGAGTACTGACATTTCATGGGGTTGTTAACCAACGTCATAAAACAATATATGTATTAACTGTTTAATGAAAAGCTAGTTTGTTCTGTAAACCTTCGTCTAAAGTACACTAAAAAAAAAAGAAAGAAAAAAAGAAGCAAACCTGAGGTCTGAGACTATGAGCTTTCGGGAGTATCTGACGTCTGCACTGAATATAAAAGAAACAGGAGTTATCCAGAAGCAAGCGTGAGAGAGCAAATTTCAACCCACATTCCAACTACTGGAAAAGAAAGAGTATGCTACATTTAACAGATGTGGTATTGAAGCTTCTGAGATAAACTGAGATCAGATTGGGAATGGCCTTGTAGGTTGTACCTAGAAGTTTGTCCTATATTCAGAGAGCAAAGGAAGCCACTAAAGTGTTTTAGGAGGGAAGTGACATCATCAGGCCTGCATTTTAGAAAGATCACCCTGCCTGCAACATGAAGAACACTTTGGAAGGATGTTATGGATTGACTTGCGTCCTCCCAAAATATATGTTGGTATCTGAACTCCTATGCTTATGAATGTAATGTTCTGTAATCACCTTCCATAATGCAATCTAATGTTATGTTAATGAGGCCATGTTGTTGTTAGCTGCTGTCGAGTTGGTTCTGACTCATAGCGACCCTGTGTACTACAGAACGAAACACTGTCCATTCCTGCAACATTCTCAAAATAGTTATGTTTGAGCCCATTGTTGCAGCCACTGTGTCAATCTATCTCGTTGAGGGTCTTCCTCTTTTTCGATGATCCTGTTCTTTATCAAGCATGATGTCCTTCTCCAGGGACTAATCCCTCCTGCTTATCCAAACTATGTAAGACTTAGTCTCGCCATCCTTGCTTCTAAGGAGCATTCTGGTTGTACTCTGGTTGAGGCCATACCAGTGTAGAGTGTGTCATAAACCTAATCACTTGTGAGTGAGTATAAAAGGAGCAGATTAGACACAGAGAAAAGCACATGCTGGGAAAAACAGATGCATGTGAGGATCACCAAGAACCAAGAAAGTCCCGAAACTACTGACAAGAAAGGAATCAACACAGCTGAGACACTGATTTGGACTTTTAGCCTCCAGAACTGTGAGAAAATAAGTTTCTTTTCTTTAAAGCCACCCACTTGTATTTCCATTACAGCAGCACTAGATAACGAAGACATAGAGTATATGATTAAAGACAACTGTTGGAAGTGGGATGGAAAAAAAGTGGGAATGGATTTAAGAGTCATGATATAAGACTGATCTTCAGAAGCCTAAGATCTTCTGGAAAACAGAATTACGGGATGAATTAGTCACACCAAAAAGGGAGCGCTGACTTCAGAGGATGGACTTGGAGTCAAGTTTGTATGATGCTGTGGATTTGAGTAGATGGCAAAAACAGTTTGATAGGAAGGAGAGGGCTAGAAGTTTCCTTATATAGTTATTTTCTGGCTAACAATTATTGAACTCTAATTGTGTGCTGCAGCCCTGGTTGGGCAGTGCTTAAGAGAGAGATCGGCAGTTTTAATCCACCATTGCTCCTTGGAAACCCTCTGGGGAAGTTCTACTCTGTCCTATAGAGTCACCATGAGTCACTGGTTTGGTTTTTTTTGTTTGTTTGCTGATCTGGACTGTAATTAGCCCTGTGTACTTAGTAGATCATTTAATATTCCTAATGAGGTAAGCTATTGTCACTCCTGTTACAGATAAGGAAACTGAGGCATTGAACAGTTAAGTAAATTGCCCATGGTCTCACAGCCAGCAAACGGAAGGATAATAAAAATTTCCAACCTAAAGAATAAAAATTAGCCCCATTACTTTATAACCATTTCTCATTTTACTATATATATATGTTGTTGTTGTTGTTGTGTGCCGTCAAATCATAGTTACCCCATGTGACAAAGTAGAACTGCCCCATAGGTTTTCCTGGGCTCTAATCTTTGCAGAAGCAGATTGCTAGGTCTTTTCTCCAGGAGAGCCACTGGTGGGTTGAAATCACTGATCTTTCAGTTAACAGCCAATCGTTTAACCATTGCACCACCAGGGCTCGCTCTCTCTGTGTATCTATTTCCCACCAAACCTTAGGTGGAATGAGTTTTGACTGATTAAAATATACAAAGAAACAAATTCGTTCTCAGCATAAAATAAACCAAAATATTGTCACTACTAAAGAGATGCAAAAAGACTAATGCAGACTCTGAAAGCATTCTGAAGAATTTCCCAAAACATATAGTTTATAAAAATATATGTCCTTCTGAGATAACTATTTCAAAGAGAAAATCACTTGGATTGATAAGTTCTAGAGTTATAAAATATAATTGAATGTTTCACAGGAAACTTTTAGACCCAAACTACAGAGGGGAAAAGTTCCAGATAATTTACACAGATGTGGAAGAAGTACTATTTACTAATATTTGATCTACCCAAATGTAAAAGAGATTATGCAGCTCTTGCTCTCATGCTGGAATAAGTTGTGTAACACTTCTGATTTATATACCTCCTCAGTGATTTCATAGCCTGAGAAGAATGAAAACAAATGAACTTGGAAGAACTGGGGACTGCTCAGTGCATGTAGTTCCTTCTTTCTGTTGATTTATTGAATGCTCTTCTTGGAAGTGCTATCATTTATAGACAATATCTTCTGCAAGCATAGATAAAAATTTTACCCTGGAACTTCCAGACTGGAATGGCTGTAAGTCATTCTAATTCAATATACTGTTAAGTTCTCTGTAAGAAAGAGATAGGAAAATCGGGTCAATATGACTTCTCTAAGGAGCCCTGGTGGCTTGGTGTTTAAAGTTCTTGGCTGCTAACTGAAAAGTTGCTTAACCATTGCAGTCATCTAACTGACCCTTCAAAGGAGAAAGATACAGCAGTCTGCTTTCATAAATATTTAAGGCTTGGGAAACCCTATAGGGCAGTTCTACTCTGTCCTATAACCTTTAAAACTGTAGTGTTTTTAAGGCATGTATCAAAGTTAAGTGAAAATTTTAGTATATCTAATTTGGGGGTGCTTCTTGAGTTGTAACTAATCTTATTAAACTGTAAAATGTATGTTTTTATTTTTTGAAGAATTGATTCAAAGAAGTTTATCAAAATACTATGCTTGCTGGATAAATTTTGAAAAGATTGAAATAATACAAAGTATTTTCCCAGACCACAATAGAGTGAAGCTAGAAATCAATAACAGAAAAAAACCTGGAAAATACACAAACATATGGAAATTAAGCAACACACTATTAAACTACCAATGGGTCAAGGAAGAAATCAAACAAAAATAAAAGTACAACACACCAAAACTTACAGGATGCGGTGAAAGCAGTACTCAGAGGGAAACTCATAGCAATAAATGCTTACATTAAAAAAAAGAAAGAAAAACCTTAAATTAATAGCCTAACTCAACAACTCTAGGAACTAGAAAGAGAAGAGCAAACTAAGCCTAAATTTACCAGAAGAAAGGAAACAACAAATATCAGAACAGAAATAAATAAAATTGAAAACAGAAAAACAATAGAGACAATAAAACGAGAAATTGGTTCTTCGAAAAGATCGGTAAAATTGACAAACCTTTGGCTAGACTGGAGCCCTGGTGGCACAAGGGTTAAGAGCTGGACTGCTAACCAAAAGGTTCTGCAGCTTGAATCCACCAGCTGCTCCTTGGAAATTGTATGGAACAGTTCTCCTCTGTCCTATAGGGCCGCTATGAGCTGCAATCGACTAGAAGGCAAAGAGTTTGGTTTTGGTTTGGTTAGCTAGACTGACAAAGAAAAGATGCAAATAACCAAAATAAAAAATGGAAGGGGGACATTACAACTGGCCCAATAGAAATAAAGAGAATTATGATAGAATATTATAAACAACTGTATGGCAACAAACAAGATAGCCTAGATGAAACGGACAAATTCTTAGGAGCACACAACCTACTAAAACTGACTCAAGAGGAAATAGAAGGTCTCAACAGTCCCATAACAAATGAAGAGACTGAATCAGTGATCAAAAACCTGCCAACATAAAAAAGTCCTGGACCAGATGGCTTCATTGGGAAATTCTACCAAACATTCAGAGAAGAATTGATACCAATACTGTTTAAACTCTCTCAAAAGATAGACAAGTAAAGAACACTCTCTAATTCAATCTATGAAGCAAACATAACCCTGATACCCAAACCAGACAAAGACAGTGCAAGAAAAGAAAACTACAGGTCAATATGTCTTATAAATATAGATGCAAAAATCCTCAACAAAATACTATTGAATAGAACTCAACAGCATATTAAAAGAGTCATGCACCATGACCAAGTGGGATTTATTTCAGGAATGCAGGAGTGGTTCAACATTATAAAATCGATCAACATAATATACCATATCAACAAAACAAAGGATAAGAACCACATGATCCTCTCTATGGATGCAGAAAAAGCATTTGATAAAATCCAACTCCCTTTCCTGATGAAAACCCTAAAAAAGATTAGCATAAAAGGGGAATTCCTCAATATGATTCAGGGCATATATGAAAATGCCAAAAGCCAACATTATACTTAATGGAGAAAGACTGAGGGCTTTCCCCTTGAAATTGGGAACAAGACAAGTATGCCTGCACTCACCACTTCTATTCAATATTGTATTAGAAGTCCTAGCCAGAGCAATAAGGCAAGAAAAAGAGAAATAAAAGGTAAAATAAAAGAAAATAAATAAAAAATCAGAAAAGAAGAAGTAAAATTATCTCTATTTATGGATGATATGATCCTGTATATAGAAAATCCCAAAGTGTCCACGAGAAAACTTTCAGAGCTTGTCTTAGTTATCTAGTGCTGCTCAAACAGAGACAGCACAAGTGGATAGCTTTAATAAACAGAAATTTATTCTCTGAAAGTTTAGGAGGCTAGAAGTCTGAATTCAGGATACCAGCTTCAGGGGAATGCTTTCTTTCTTTTTTGGCTCTGAAGGAAAGTCCCCTTTATCAATCTTCCCCTGGTCTAGGAGCTTCTTAGCACAGGGACCTCGGGTCCAAAGGATGTACTCTGCTCCCAGCTCTTCATTCTTGCTGGTAGAAGGTCCCTCTCCTCTCTGCTCAATTCTCTCTTTTATATCTCAAAAGAGAGTGACTCAAGATACAACCTAATTCTGTAGATTGAGTGTTGCCTCAATAACATAACTGCCACTAACCCTACCTCATTAACATCATACCCAATACCCTGTTGCCGTCGAGTCGATTCTGACTCATAGCAACCCTATAGGACAAAGTAGAACTGCCCCATAGGGTTTCCAAAGGAGCGGCAGGGGGATTCGAACTGCCGACTTTCTGGTTAGCAGCTGAGCTCTTAACCACTGCACCACCAGGGCTCCATTACCATCATAACATAATAGAGGTTAAGATTTACAACAAACAGGATAATCATATCAGATCACAGAATGGTGGACAACCATACAATACTGGGAATTGTGGCCTAGCCAAATTGACACATATTTTGGGGGAACACAGTTTAATTCATGACAGAGCTAATAGAGAAATTTAGAAAAGTTGCAGGGTGTAAGATCAACAAATAAAAATGAGCTGGGTTTCTATATACCAGCAATAAGAAATCTGAAAGGGAAATTAAGGAAACAATTCCATTTACAATGGAATCTAAGAGAATAAAGAACTTAGGAATAAATCTAACCAGGGACATGAAGGACTTATACAATGAAAACTATAAAACACTGCTGAAAGAGATTAAGGAAGACTTAAATAAAAGGAAAAATGTTCCATGTTCATGGATTGGAAGACTTAATATTGTTAAGATGTCAATACTACCCATAGTGATCTATAGATTCAACACAATCCAGATTAAAATTTCAACAGCCTTCTTTACAGAAATAGAAAAACCAATCCCTAACTTCACACGGAATGACAAGAGGCTCCGAATAGCTAAAACAATGTTGAAAGAGAAGAACAAAGTAGGAGGACTCATACTTCCTGATTTTAAAACGTACTATACAGCTACAGTAATCAAAACAGTCTGGTACTGGTATAACAGCTGACACTTAGACTAATGGAATAGAATTGAGAGTCCAGAAATAAACCCACACATCTATGGTCAACTGATTTTTGACAAGGATGGTAAGTGCATTCAATGGAGAAAGAAGCGTCTCTTCAATAAATGGTGCTGGGGAAATTGGATTTCATATGCAGAAAAATGAAACAGGATCTATGCCTCACACCATACACAAAAACAAATTCAAAACAGATTAAAGACCTAAATGTGTAAACTAAAACCATAAAACCCTTAGAAGAGCAAGCAGGGGCAACGCTGTCAGGCCTAGCTTTCAACAATGGATTATCTAATATAATAACAAAAGCACAAGCAGCAAAAGACAAAATATATAAATAGGACCTCATAAAAATTAAAAATCTTTGTTCATCAAAAGACTTTACCAAAAAAGTAAAAAGACAAGCTACCAACTGGGAGAATATCTTTGGAAACCATATATCTGACAAGAGTCTAATAACCAAAATATATATAAAATTTGGACAAATTAACAGCAAAACAGACAACCCAATCATAAAACAATCAAAGGAATTGAATAGACATTTCACCAAAGCAGACATTCAAATTACCATCAAACACATGAAAAGACACTCAGCGTTATTAGTATTCAGAGAGATACAAATCAAAACTACAATGAGACATCATCTCATTCCCACTAGGATGGCTAAGATTTAAAAAAAAAAAAAAAAAAAGCAGAACATAACAAACGTTGGTGACGGTGTGGGGAAATTGGAACCCTTATCCATTGCTGATTGGAATGCAAAATGGTACTGCTGTTATGGAAAACAGTGGGACAGTTCCTCAAAAAACTAAAATAAAACTACCACATGACCCAGAAATTCCACTCCTAGGTATATACCCAAAAAACCTGAAAGCAGAGACTTAAAAAGAGACTGTATACCAATGTTCACTGCAGCACTATTCACAACAGCCAAAAGGTGGAAACAACCAAATGCCCATCAATAGATGAAAGGATAAACAAAAGGTGGCGCATACATCCAATGGAATACTATTCAGCCAGTAGAAGAAATGAAGTCTTGATACATGCTAATAGTATGGATGGAGCTTGTAGAGATTATGCTGAGTGAAATAAGCCAATCACAAAAGGACACATATTTTATGACCTGACTTATATAAAAAGATGAAAAAAGGCAAAAGTACAGAGACCAAGGTTTATTAGTGGTTACCAGGGGTGGGAAGCAGGGGAAAAAGGGGGATTAACAGCAATGGAGAAACCTCGTTGATTAAGGGTAGAGTTGGACAGCCCATTATTTTAAGTGCTGTCAATAAGTTCTACACTTGTAAAAAATTAAGTTGGCAAAAGTTGTGTGATAGATATATTCACAACAATGACACACACACACAAAAGAGTAGCTTCTGAGGCTGCTTATGTACAACCAAACACCTCATGGGCTTTGTTTCCTTGGGTTGGAGGTTTAGGGTCGTGGTTTCATGGGACATCCCAGTTAAATGGCCTAATAACGTGTTTAGTGTTTCTGTTCTGTCTCCTAGTTAGTTGCATCGTGCCTGGGGTCTTAAAAGCTTGCAATTGCACAGCAATTGTTCTCTGTTCACCTGGAGCAACAGGGCAAGAAGGAGAGTCAGGAATAGGAGGAGGATATGGAATGTGTGGATAATTGCATCCATCAACAACTGTCCCATTTGCCGTAAGACCAGAACTGGATGGTACCCAGCTACCATTATTGAATGTTCTGATCTAAGATTCCATAGAAGAATCCTGATCAAAAGGGGTAAAATGCAGAACAGAATTTAAAATTCTCATGGACTCTAGACTTTCTGGAGCTATGGAGGGTGGATGAACCCCTGAATAAGAAACTATTGCCTTGAGATGTTCTTTAAACCTTAAACAAAAAAATCCCTGAAGTCATCTTAAAACTGAACAATAGTTTAGCTCAACTAGTAAAAAATATCTGCCTTGAGCATTATGCTCTTTTAAGAACTCTCTATATGTAGTCAAACTGACGACAGCAACTGTCTTATTCATTTAGTGCTGCTATAACAGAAATACCACAAGCGGATGGCTTTAACAAAGAGAAATTTATTCTCTCACAGTCTGGTAGGCTGCAAGTCCAAATTCAGGGTGTCAGCTCCAGGGGACGGCTTTCTCTCTCTGTTGGCTCTGGAGGAAGGTCCTTGTCATCAGTCTTCCCTTGGTCTGGGAGCATCTCAGCGCAGGAACCTCAGGTCCAAAGGACTCACTTTGCTCCTGGCACTGCTTTCTGGGTGGTATGAGGTCCCCAACTCTCTGCTTGCTTCCCTTTCCTTTTTATCTCTTGAGAGATAAAAGGTGGTGGAGGCCACATCCCAGGGAAACTCCCTTTACATTGGATCAGAGGTGTAACCTGGGTAAGGGTGGTGTTACAATCCCACCCTAAACCTCTTTAAATTACAATCACAAAATGGAGGACAACCACACAATACTGGGAATCATGGCGTAGCCAAACTGATACATACATTTTTGAGGGGACATGTGGGGATATATGCCATTTAATCATGGCTGCACTATTGACAACTGCAGCCCCCACAGGCCTCTATGCTGCACAGCATGTTGAGACTTGTCTCCAACATGTCGAGATTTGTCCAGATGTGTTCTCTCAAACCCTATTGTCCCTTTACTGATTGACGTGTTTACCTGAATTCCTTCTTCCTTGCCCGTACTCAAAGCTCATTGTTTTGTTAATTGCCTTATTGATTACTGTATTGACTATAAAATAAACTCCTGGGACTGAAGTGGGGGTCGACTCCTCAGAGTGACCCTCCTGGCCCCACTTCTCTGTAAGAGTTGTGCAGTTGGTTACTGTCTTCGCCGTCCCGATTACCGTCGCCGCTGTGACAGGGACATATTTCAATCAATGACAGCAACTCAAAAGATTAGATTGAAACCTTAGGGGGCAGTGAGCTTATGTTAATGAGGGAGGAACAACTCAGAAAAAGAAGGTGAGAATGATTGTATAACTCGAAGAATGTAATCAATGTCACTGAATTGTACATGTAGAAACTATTGAATTGGTGTAAGTTTTGCTGTGTATATTCTCAATAACAACAACAAAATAAATAAAATTTAGGGGGAAAAAATGTATCATGCAAAGAATGGTTGGAGCACATAGAAGGAAAGCTGAGACTTCTCTGAGCTTGCAGGTTATATGACTGTTTTTATAGCTACTTGCTGATAAAATCTTACCTAATAAAGGTTTGTTTGTGTGACAAAAAAAAAACTAAAAACCTATGATAAAAGATAAAAGGAGTCCCTGGGTGGTACAAATAGTTAACGCATTCTGCTGCTAACCGAAAGGTTGGAGGTTCATGCCCACCCAGTAGTGCCTGAAAAGACAGGTCTGGCATCTACCTTTGAAATATCAGCCACTGAAAACCCTACGGAGCACATTTCTACTCTGACACACATGGGGTCAACAGCAATTAGTAACTGGTAAAAGATGAAAATTATTCCTAGTCATGAGGTTGTTTCTTTTTCCCTGGCATGATAATTAAATCGCACTATTCCTTACATATTTGGGAGGGGACACTTTTTACAGCTATGATTATGAAAGCACTGAGATTTTAAAAATGAGACTCTGAGCATCACCCAAAAATTTTTACATAAAATTTAAAAAGGAAAGATAAGTGATCTTCTACACTAGAAATTCAAGATCAGTAAACCTCTGTTTCTCTAAATTTTCCTTTAAAAGCACACAGTTTTGTTCCTCCAACTTTGAAAGAGTCTATTTTAAATGACCTACTTTTAAACTGGTTTTTAGTTAAGTGTGTCACACCGTGATGCAGTTGACTTGAAAGTGTTTTCACTCCTTGCTATTTCCTTCTAAACTAATTACATTATTTTTAGTCATTCTGACTAGTGCAACATAATTTTCTCTGGAGAATAGAATCTCTTCTTTAATAGGAAAGTGGATGGGAGTTGTGTAGATCTTTTCTGGGTATAAGTGTTTTTTGAGATTTTAATTTTCTGTGAGTAACTAATACTATTTATCAATGAAAACAACTTAATTCCTCTGTTTAAGATATTTCCCATATGCAGGTGAAAGGGCAGTGAGGAACCTCAAGAGCTCTTTAGGTTTATCTGCCTCTTAGTCAGGACTTCAAAGCATTATCAACAGATAGTTGTCCACCCCATTTGTAAAAGTCTCTAGGGAAGGGTCTCATGGTTGTTTTCAGTCATGTATCCATCTGTACTACAGCCCTTTGTGAGGAAAGTGTGCCACGTATCCGTCTACAATCCCTCCTGTTTTAATATAAGTTCATTTCCTGTGTGTGACTACTTTGGATACAAAGAACAGCTGCTCACCATCCTCTGTGTAATGTCTTTTCAGATGGATCAGTCTTTGTATATCAAACTGAATTCTTGGCTGCTTCAAGAGACTTGGGTGGAAAATCTCATGTTTGGCTTGGGAAAGAGAATGTTGTGTACTGGCTGGAATCATTGCACTGTTACGCACAGTTATTATTCATAAGTTAACTCTGTCCTTGAAATTGAGACCTAATTTAAATTCACAAATTTAAAAAGTTAGGCTGATCCCTACTGCGCAACAACTTGAAACACATACTCCAATACTGTCATCAGAAAACTGCTATATTGCCTGAGCTTAGTGCTACTAGGAGCTCTGGTGGTGCAGTGGCTAAGAGCTTGGCTGCTAACCAAGGGGTCGGCAGTTCAAATCCACCACCTGCTCCTTGGAAACACTATGGGGCAGTTCTACTCTGTCCTATAGGGTTGCTATGAGTCGGAATCAACTTGATGGCAATGGGCTTGTGTTGTAGGGGAAAAGCATTATAAAGTTTAGTAAAGCAAAAAGTTTTATTCAGCATATATTCAAAAAGGACAAAAGTGGGAAATGGACAGCCATGCTGCCAGAGCCAAGTCTGCCCGAGTCCAAGGAAATATCACAGAACAGACAAAAGTGGGAAAACAGACAAGCATGCTTCCACAGCCATGTCCACCCGAGTCCAAAGAATATTACAGAATAGGCAAGAATGGGAAAACGGACAAGCATGCTGTCACAGCCATGTCTGCCTGAGTCCAAGGAACAGTTACAGAGCCATCATTATATATTAACATTACAAATGGGCAAAACCATTGAAAGCTTAGCCTTTTCA